>NC_057801.1:581874651-582174651 GCF_018294505.1 Triticum aestivum | reverse complement strand
ATTTGTTGCCAAATGATTCTGTTTTAGAGACAGATATCAAGAAGAAGAGAAAAGACAATTGCAAGCTCTAATACCTAACTTTTTTTTATGTCATCGTCATTTGTACTTGTATACACGATGGTTGTATTTTTCCAATTAGAGGAACCTAGGCAGCGTAGGCCCAAATATATTCGTTTTCTTAGCATCGGCCCAAATAAATACATAAAAACCACCTCGGGGGCTTGTCAAAAGGTTTGAATAATACTGTGGCTGGGCCTATAGGGCCTATTTCGCGGCAGATCAGCCCGAGGAGCGAGGTGATAGCTAGCTCAGTTTACCGAGCAGCGGCCCTTAGCGAATGAATCGTGACGAGGTGAAAACGTCCCACCGAGCGATTTGTCCATTAATATGCTTGATCGTATGGCTGACGGTGGTAAAACATTGTGGTGGTTCGTAGGTAGTTCCGTTTTACTGTTTTGTAATAGGACCTCGAAATATGAAAATCATCGTCTGCTAGATTTTTTAAGTGCAATATGTCATCCAGGTTCAAACGACCAATTCAACACTTGAATAGTCTGAAGAGAGGGCACCTCCTGCACCCAAGGGCATATGCACCCACTTTTCAAAAAATGCACTTGAAGCACATTTTAAAAAGGCAAAAAATTCAAAAGAAAATTTCATGCATACATGTTCGCAAATGTGTGTGCACGGCATAAGTTTTATGAAAAAATGTCTTTTTGTTTTGTCTCTGTAAGAAAGACAAATTTCAGTGCTTCTAAATAGCGTTTCACGACATAATTTTTTGTCTTTTTTGCACACGTCACAGAAAAGGTTGTTTTTTCGTGAAACTTTATGCGCACACATAGAAAATGAAGACGTATCCATGCAACCATTTTCAGATATTTTTAGCATTTAGAAATATTTTTTTTAAAATGGGTTCATATGTACACGGATTCATCCATGCACTTTCTAGCCATATATTGTGCCTTACTTCCTCCGTTCTAAAATAGATGACTCAACTTTATGCTAACTTTAATACAAAGTTAATATAAAGTTGGGTCATCTATTTTGGAAGGGAGGGAGTACATGACATCTGCACTTCGGGACTCAGAAGACGATTTTAAGAATTCAATGACCTACAGTGCCCTTTACTCACTGAACTACAGTGCACTTTGCTCTGAATCTTTTGCGACAGATCACACCGCAGAAAATTAACGGTCGCCGGAGAGATATGAGAGGCAATCGGCGCCACAAGGCATCATATAGAATCGTTTGTGAAGTTGGAAGTTCGAATCAGGATGCCGGGAGCAGCATCTGGCGGAGAATTTGGTACAGAGCTCTGAGATATCCCTTGTGCTGCTCTTCCTCCGGCAGCCTCAGCATGCCGGCCACCTTCTCGAACTTCTCCCGCGCCAGGACCACCTCCGCCGGCGACGCCACGGCGGACACCGAACCCGGCAACACCCTGACGTCCCTGTGGAGCTCCGGCGGCGACAGCGCCCACTGCATCGCCCAGATGCAGAGAGGCCGCATGTAGTGTAGCGACCGGTACCCGCTGCCGCCGTCGGCCGTCCACGCCTCCGGCATCTGGAACGCGTACCCGAACCCGTCCCTGCCCCACCCAGCGTCGTGCGCGCCCTTCGCCGTCCGGAACGCCGCCTCCGGCATGCCCTCGTGGACCATGGCGGCGGCCACGGCGTAGGTGACCCCGGGCCACACCTCCCTCGACTGTATGGAGGACGTGTCCACGGCGCCGTCCGGCCGCATCCCGTTCACGGCCCCCACCGCGCCGCCCTGCACCCGCATCACGTTGTAGTCCAGCACCGTCCCCAGCGCGCTGCGTGCTTTATCCTCCTCCACGATCGGCTCCAGCCCGCACGCGCGCGCGTACCACTGCCCGGCGAGCTGGTCGGCCATTATGGACTTGCTGGTCGCGCCGCCGCTGTTGTCGTAGTCGAAGTAGGCGCCGTTCCAGAGCTCGCCGTCGTACACGCGCCGCGCCCTTCCGTACCGCTCGAGGAAGTACCCCTCCGAGCCGTGGTCGCCGACGACGCGCGCCATGGCGGCCGCCGCCTGGAGGGCCGCGACCCAGAGACCGCCGGTGTAGGCGCTGACGCCGGAAACTGACCAAAAATCGTACGTCTGGTCGGGGCGGCCCTCGTTCTCCACCATGCCGTCCCCGTCACGGTCGAACTGGTGCATGTACGCCATGGCCAGGTACACCGCGGGCCACACGGCCGTCGCGAACGCGGCGTCCCCGGTGGCGGCGACGTCGCGGTACACCTGGAGGACGAACTTGGGGTTGAGGTCCTTCCAGCGCGCCGGGTCGTGGATCATGTAGGCGTTGAGCTGGAACCAGGGGTCGCGCAGGCCGACGTCGTGCGGCACGGCGCCGAGGACCTTGCGGGGGACGGTGGCGCCGTCGAGGGTGCGCATGGGGCGCGGGTCGTGGTGGAGGACGGCCCTGGCGAAGTCGCGCTGGAGGCTCAGCTCGAGCTCCGGGAAGAGGGAGAGCAGCGCGAAGGAGGCGTAGAAATGGACGTCGTAGGTGTTCCACAGGTGGTACTCCATCCCCTCCAGGTACAGGAACCGCCCCACGCTCTCCTCGCCGTCGCCGAGCAGGGCCGTGCCGAACGCCGACGATGCTTCCAGCCGCTCCTCCGCCGTCGCCATTGCGCGCAGGATGCCGTCCGCTGCAGGATCGCCTGGATGGAACCCGTCGAGAGAGAAGGACTCCGTCGTCGTCGACCCGTACTTTGAATTTGAGGAAGCAAAGCTGGTCTTCTTCGGAGGCAGCCCATCTGTGACAATGAAAAGTTAAGATTTTGGGCCATTGTCCAAGATAAACATGTGACCTCAGAGTTCAATCGGATCAGTGTTCATTGCCTGTCCAAATTGTGCCTCCAGCGTTGAGATAGTAAAGCTCGTTGAACAGCGCAACCGGATACCTGAAAAACAATCGTGTCACCACCTGATCTAGAACCCAAATCATGATCAAGTAGATACATTTTCTTTGTCTAATGATGCAAGTCAGTAAAGAAATTGTCAGTGGTCAGTTCAATAATTAGTCAGTTTAATGGAAATCATATGAGTGATTGACCCTGAGGTTGATCTGAATTTCCTACCATTCAGGCAACCTCTTGTCATGCAGAACAGGCCTCTGCCACTCCTCGATCAGGGACTCCCACTTCATGTGTTCTAGTACATGCAAGCATAAGAAAGCTTTCAGAAATCTCAATCTTGAGAGGGATTTCAGAAATCTTCACCGACCAATGATCCATGGAAATCTCACCGAGGAGGGCGTCGTGGGCCAATTGTTCAGCAGCCGCGTCCCGATCCAGGCCGAGGAACTTGGTGTACCTCCGGTGGTAGGTTCTCCCGGCTGGGAACTTCACCTCGGGACACGACCACGAGAGCGCGAACGACACCGCACGCGTGCCTCCCGCCGGCACCGTCGTCGCCGCCGCGACCGCCGCCCCGATGGACGATCCAGGTCTCGACGACGCCGACGTTCTCGGCGCCCCGCCGAAGGACCCGCGGTTCTTGGCCTCCTCCCACATGTCCTTGGCCGTGAACTGCTCGCCGCCGGGAACGGACGGGCCCATCGCGAAGGACGGGCAGCAGGTTACGCGGACGCCGCCGGTCTCCTGAGACGCGATCGCGAATGTCACCGGAGGGTGCCCGTCCGCCGTCCTGTGGTGGAGGAGGACGCCATGGACGCCGTCTCGCGCTCTGCACGCACCAAGGAAAGGAAGACGTTCTCATTGTCAGAGAGATTTGCTGCCTGTTACCACATCGCATCAGACGAATCTGTCGTGGTCGTTACTTCATCCTGGAGTTGGTGTGATTTCCGGTCAGTTCCGATTTTCCGCCCACGGAATTCTACACGGATGAACAAGGAAATTAGGGCCAAATACTTGCTGCGAAGTACAGACATGTTGTGTACTTGTGTCAGTAGTGAAGAGCAGAGTGTTGGCTTGCACTTACTGCCCACGTGAAGAGCAATGTGACATCTGCAGGTGTGCTCCCTGAATTTTGTACCTGGTGCAAGCATCAAAGTTTTTATGCTGAACAACAACTAATGTTGGATGATTGGATTAGTTTTCTGAAGAAGGAAATGTACCGTAAAGGTGAAAACCGCAACCGGGAAGCTGCTCTCTTTGTAGTTGTGAGGGATGAAGGGTGATATCTGACGGCAGGTGATCTTGATTTCAGGGTCAGGCTCACCTACATTGCAATTATGGAAGATAAATTAGAAGGTTCTGCCAGACAAAACTAATCGTTCCTGGCGACAAACATCTCTGTCAGGTAAATTGGCAATGATGTACTGTCAGTCAGGATTGTACCATCATATACAGTCCAGGATCTTGGGAACAAGCCATGGTAGGTGCAATTCTTCTCTTTCAGTTTCCAGTCCCAAGATCCGATACCGGCTTTATCTATTCCCCTGCAAATTTGCACAGTAAAGGGTATTTCTTTTTTCTTTTTCTTTTTCTTTAGAACCAGTAAAGGGTATTTCTGGCTGTCATAATCAGATGAATGAAATGCAGGTGAGCTTGTGATGCTTTCACTGCTTACTTCAGGACATCGGCATTCGGTGCGGACAACACCGTGGAGTAGCTCTTCCCGCTGGGACGCGAAACGAATGCCTAGACAAGTAAATACAGTTAAACATGAGACGTTTTTCCACAGCTAATTGAGCATTGCATGTCAAGGAAGAAAGTGTAAATTTATTACAGAGAACTGGTTGGCTAGGATAGGCTTCTCTTCGTACACCCTGGGGAATATTTGAAAATGCTGAAAGTACCCTCTGTAGCTTCTCCCTATGCTTCCTGAACTGAAAAAAGAAGAAGAGAACGTGCTTTGAATAGAAGTGTCATCTGAAGTTCAGGTAGCTGCATGAATGTGACAACCGGCAAGTTTCAGGGCAAAACCAAGGCCAGAAACAACGGAAGTACTTGCCCTAGTGCGCCGAGGGGTACCCCACGGTAGCAGTTGTCCATCCACTTCCTGAAAGGATCATAGACCGAAGCCTTGGCAAAAAAAAAAAAAACAAGATAATGATTGTTTAGCAATTTCACTGATTACTGAGTACTGACTAGGCAGAGTAATTTGCATCGACAATTTCAACAGCAGGTGCATGCTCGTTGACAGATTAGCTGAATGTTAAATGACAGAAGAGTGACTCACTTGGCCTTTCGCGCTTTCTTGGACGTATAGTCGAAGCATTTTAGCGATAAAGGGCACCTGCAGCACAACCAGGGTCATGGTCAGTGTTTATGTAGCAATGGTCAGTGTTCATATGCTTACTTACAATTGCCATGGCATCATTCATAGCCATGCTTTCTTGGTTCTAAATGTGAAAGCCAAAAGCCACAGTCCCTGTTCATATGCTTACTTACCATTGTCATGAGATCATTCATAGTCATGCTAAACGCAGCAACCTTCTTGCCTTCATCATCGAATTTTCTCTGCCAAGTTCTTGCTGGTGGCTGAGCACAGTCGACGAGCAAGTGTGCCTGAAGTAAGAACAACCATGTCAGACCAGTTTTACTTGCTCACAGCATATAAGATGTACGGAGTAACAGGTTGAAACAATCAGCGGCATCTTAATTAGAAAATCATCCAAGAAAACAATTGATCACAAGTTGAAAATCCTAGAGGCAGAAGAACATTGAGCTCCACTTGAAAAGTACATTCAGTCGAGTAATTGCACCAGATTAAGGGGGAGCCAAAGAAATGGAATTGATGTTTCAGAAGATACCTCTGCTCGTTCTGGCTCTGAACTTCCCATCTTCAGAAACCGATGAAGGAGTTAATTTCATTGGAATAAATACACATGAAATCAACAACTGGAATAACGGAATTTTCCTCAAACTTAAAAGAAACCAAGCATCTATGCACCGAGAACCACCTACACAAGAGGAGGAGAGAAAACACCTGAACCTGAAATGCTCAGCTCTTTCAGGGGTTACTCAAGTTTGCTGTTTATATAACTCACTCGAGAACAAGATGAAGAAAATGAAGAAGCAGCCGGCCGAGCTGACGAAAATGAAGATGACTAGAAGGATGGGGTGGCGTCAAATTAGATATTTTGGGCTGTTTGTAGGTGCGTGGAAAAAAAAATAGGCACATCACAGTCGTCGGAGCTGTTGAATAATGAATTCACTATTCATGCTCCCAATCACAATCCTCACTGACAAAAATCTTTTGGATGATTAACCATATGGGTGTGCAGTTTCAGATTGTAAAATGGACCTGGTTCCCACATCATGTGAGAAGGGACAAAAGTTACTACTCCCTCTGTCCCATCTGTCCCATAGTGTCAAAGAACGTCTTACATTATGGGACGGAGGGAGTAGTTATTACTAGAAGCCCTCCATGATGTGTGCTAGTGTGTCACACACTATTGGTGATTCTTGACTTGTACAATCAAAATAGCAGCCGGGGTGTCTGACAATGAGTATGTTCTATGTTGTACATTTTTGTAATCCACTGGCTGGCGGCTTGGCGCACAGGGCTCCATAGGATAGACTAGCTAAAGTATTGTACAAAACATGATTTTCTGTTAAAGTGTCGCTTTTTCTCCCTCCATGTTTAGCGCTTGGCAGCCACTGCCCACTAGTAGCAGCCAGTTGTTGACTTCCAAGTCCGAAGTTTCTTTCTTGTGAAAAGGGCAAAGGCCATATACTAAAAGTACAGCAATCCTTACTGGAGCGTTATTTGAAAACAAAAAAAGTTACACAGATCCTTACAAAAATGGTGCACTATGAGTAAAGCTTGATACCGTCTTTGGATCTCTGAGTAGGATCTACTGAGGATTCAAGGGGATTCAACTTTCGCTTTTGTGAAAGTGTGGATCCGGATCTCCCCCTAAAGTTTGGCCAACATTGGTTTGCTAGGGACGGAGATCTCCAAAAAATAAAGGAGAGATGAATGAAGTCGTCACCTTCCTCGTGGGATAGAGGTGGACTTATATATGTGGCCCCAAAAATCCAACCGTTACACATACAGTTTGCATGCCTCGGAGGCTCTGAGTTGCTGCAGAGGTTCTAGACAAGCTCTAGTCTTCTTAAAGAGCTACAACTCTGGAGTTGCATAATTCTGAATAACCCAGAGGCTGGCCAAAGGTAGTCCGGATGTTCCAGGCCCTAGAGAGTTGCAACTTGGGATTTGCAAGCTTCGGGACAACCCGAAGGCTGGCCGGATGTTCCAGGCCCTAGAGAGTAGAGATTCCAGGGTACAAATAATAGCTACAAAGCAGAGGATTTATATAATAGCTCTCTTGACTCTGGATGAGTTTTGCTGATGCAACATACTCCCTCCGTCCTAAAATTCTTGTCTTAGATTTGTCTAGATATGGACAGAGGGAGTATGTGTGTAAGTGAGTTGATTCCCACCTCTTACTCCAAAGTGCATGACAGTACGGCTTTCTTAATGACCCAAACAAGTCAAAAATCATTGGGATGGGTCTCTTTTCACTTTATGAATGGGGGCCTTCCACCATACTTGTTTGCCTTCGAATGATCCAATACATTGTTTACATACTCAAGCACATAATGACGTCACTAATCATGTTGTCATTAACACCAAAATCACCAACAGTGTGTTTGGCAATATTGAAAGAAAAATGTGAGTTTAGATTAAGGAGTTGTATTGAGTTTAGACATGAGATGAGTCGTTTTATTGACGCATGATAGAAATTATGTGTCGAGATTTGCGCCAAAACTTAATTCCCTTGTTTGGTTTGTCATAATTGATGCGGGGCTAGATAACAGAAGATAACGTAAGTTATGGTGAAAAGTTAAGATGGACTTACTAAAACAATTCATTTCCAACTCCCACCCCGTCACATGTAAATAAAATGGTGGGAGTTGGGATATGAATTCTCATTTCTAATCCCTTCTCAATTCCTGATCCCCTAACTAAACAATAGATTTAAATTCGTGTACCCCTTCAAGTCTTATGCTCTAGCTCTAATTACTCCCAACAAAACACCCTCTTTGGGGCAAGTATGTCCTTTCATGTGAGATGCATGCGTTCCATCAAGCTCCACCATCAGCGCCATCCCTCCAACTCGTGTTGTTGTGATTGGTTATTTACTGGCAGATAATTGTGCCACGAATTGTTTTTTTAAGTTGGCCCTGTGAATCTCGATTCATTCGAAGAGAAGAAGAGAGTTGCCTAGTTAATTAATTAATGAAAAACCGAGCAAAAATTGTCACAACACGTCCCGAAAACAAAGGCACATTCAGGCAACCTGGCAACTCACACAAAAATGCACACATGCTGTCGAGGAGAAAAACGCCATCGAGGTAGCTATCATCATCTTGATGCTAAAGTACATAGTTGGCCCTTTGGAACTGCAGGAATGATTTGGTTTTTAATAGATCAACAAATATTCATTTTTTGCAGGTTATCTTTCGGGCCACTGCGTTGATCCGTATGTGGTCGCTACTAACTTCGGCGGAGGCCAGGGAGCGTTTGGTTACTGGATCTATCCGGTGGGAGATGGTAGCTTGGGCTATTTTCGACCGGTTTGGATGGCGGTCATGTAATAGGATAGTCAATTAGTTTTCCTATCTTTCTTTTGCCAGCCCGGTTGTGGCATCATGGTTGCTTACTTTGTTGTGCTTTCTGTGAGCTTTTTTTTTCATGTCGTTCAGATTGTAAGACCTTTGTTGAATCTATTTGCCTATTTATATAAGTTGGCCGTATGCATTTTTTTGATGCAGAGGCCGGGGAGTCCCTTTTTTCGAGAAAAAAGAAAAAACATAGTTGGCCCTTATTTGATTTATCCCAAAGACAAAAACTACTCCCTCCGTAATAAAATGTAAGATGGTTTTTATGCTCTATGCAAAATGAAAAAACGTCTTGTGTTTTGATGCAGAGAAAGTACAATAGGGACAAGTCATAATCATGCAAGCCGAAATCAAAAAGCGGTTCAACATCTAGTGGACGCACTAAGGCTTGGGATGTAGTCGTTGAATTGTTTGACTGTGCTATGGCGTGCTTATTTTATAAGTTGTGAAAAATTGCCACGAAGCTAGAGATGCCTTGGTTAAACGAACAACAAAATAAATGATTTTTGAATGGATAACTTTTCTCTTTTGCAAAACACAGACAGTCACAAATATATACAGAAACATATCCTATAAACGCGCGCACGCTCTACCTCATACTACCTCTATGAGCACCTCCTCGGTAGTGAGCCGGCGGTTAGACTTGAGATTGATGAAGTTACCACATGTGTCTCGCTGTCGATGAGCACATAACCTACATCACTTAAAAATAGTTACATCTTAAAATAAATCGAGGAAAAATGCAAACATCATTACATCAATACAAGTCTAAGACTTGAACCCAGGCGGAAAATTCCACCACGAGGTTAGTTTGCAACAAAATCATAATCCATTGCACTGTCACCAAACATGTTAGGAGGATATTCTAATTATGGTTAACCAACTATTACGTCCTATCCTCCCTCCAAAGGGAAAAGAAACTACTATCTCTGATAAAAAAATTGCGGGATTACTATCTCTGATATAAAACATAGGAGTCCTTTTGTATTATATACTCCCTCCATCCCAAAATTCTTGTCTTAGATTTGTCTAAATACAGATGTATGAAGTCATGTTTTAGTATTAGGTACATGCGTATCTAGATACATCTAAGACCTATGAGTGGAGTAGTTTTCAAGATGGCTTCAAAAAGGCCTATGATAAGGTCAAATGGTCGTTCCTTCAACAGGCCCTAAGAATGAAAGGATTCTCCGATAAATGGCGCGAGTGGATCCAAAATTTTGTTACTGGAGGTAGTGTGACTGTCAAAGTCAATGATGACATAGGCCATTACTTTAAGACAAAAAAAGGACTACGACAGGGTGACTTCATGTCTCCAATGTTATTTAACATCGTGGCTGACATGTTGTCTATTCTGATTGATCGTGCCAAGCAGGACGGTCAAATTGCAGGAGTAGTGCCCCACCTTGTGGATGGTGGCCTCTCTATTCTGCAATATGTTGATGATACAATTCTTTTTATGGAACATGACCTGGATAAGGCTCGAAACCTTAAAATATTGCTTTCAGCGTTTGAGCAGATGTTAGCCTTTAAAATTAACTTCCATAAAAGTGAATTGTTCTGCTTTGGAGAAGCCAGGGAGGCAGCGGCTAAGTATGCCGACCTATTTGGTTGTGCACAAGGCCAATTTCCGATTAAATATTTGGGAATTTCGATTCATTATCGGCGTCTCACTAATGCGAAGTGGAAACATGTAGAGGAGCGCTTAGAGAAACGGTTGAGTAGTTGGGAAGGCAAGTTGCTCTCTATTGGAGGACGACTGGTCTTAATCAACTCAGTCCTTACAAATATGGTTCTCTGTATGCTCTCTTTTTTCCAACTCCCAAGAGGGGTCTTGCAGAGGCTGGATTATTTCAGATCCAGACTCTTTTGGCAAGGGGGCCGTGAAAAGAAAAGTTATAGGCTAACCAAATGAAGTGTGGTTTGTAGGTCAAAAGACCAAGGTGGACTTGGCATTCATGACCTTTAGGTCCAGAATGATGCCTTACTTAGTAAATGGTTGTTCAAACTACTTAATGAGGATGGCGTTTGGCAAACCCTGCCGCACAATAAGTATCTAGGCCAAAAAGATGTGTCACAGGCCTATTGGAAACCCGGTGACTCACAATTTTGGGCTGGTCTAATGGCGGTGAAGAAACACCTTTTCCATTTTGGATCCTTCGCGATAAGAGATGGGTCAGAGATTCGTTTCTGGGAGGACAACTGGCTAGGCAATGCCAGCCTCCAAGGACAATATCTAGCTTTGTACCGCATTGTTCGCGATAAGAATGATACTCTAGCACAGGTGCTTAGTTCATTTCCGTCGAATATTTCTTTTAGGCAGGATTTGATTGGCCCCCGTCTTTTGTCATGGCAAAATTTATTATCTCGATTGGGGTCGATAAACCTGACACAAGGACGGGATGTGTTTCGCTGGAACCTCACTACATCTGGGTCCTTCACAGTCGACTCTATGTATCGTGCGCTAATGCATTCAGAGGTCCCAGTGGATAATAACAAGAAAATTTGGATGTCGAAGATTTCACTGAAGGTTAAAATCTTTATGTGGTATCTTCGAAAGGGAGTTGTGCTAACCAAAGACAATCTCGCCCGCGCAATTGGCACGGAAGTAAGAAGTGTAGTTTTTGTACTCATGACGAGACAATCAAACACCTCTTTTTTCAATGCAAGTTTGCATGCTCTACATGGTCAGTCATCTAAATAGCGTCCAATTTGTATCCACCCACATGTGTTGCCAATATTTTTAGTCATTGGTTGGACGGCATTTCAAATAGGTTCAAAATGCTAATTCGGATGGGAGCATATGCCTTATTATGGGTACTCTGGCTATGTAGAAATGGTTTGGTTTTCGAGTGCAAAAACACCTCTCCTTTGCAGGTTATTTTCCTATGTACGCACTCGCTTAGCTTTCCGCCTCAAGGAGATCCCGGTTGTGGGAAACAACATCTCTAAAGAAAACAGATCCTCCCTTATTCTCCCGCAGATCTTGATAAGACGCTTGGAGAACAGTGAAAGAATCAGTTGCGTGAATATGGTCCAGATAGGAACGAAGCGCTTCATTGACCAAGTAGGGCTCGATCGGTAGATAAGGCCCTATTCTTTGATAAAGCGCCACAAATTCCTGAATGACATCTTGTCACATACTAGACAGCTTTTCTTTCATTAGGAAGAGCTTAAGCCGTCCAGGTATGTCCTCCAGAGGGGTATTGTGATTAAGCTCGTTCTGAATGAACGTAACGCGAGTAAACATTTAAGTGAGAAGTTAGGTAAGGGTTGCCAATGGCCAAAGCCTTTACTATTTACTTCTTGACTATAATAATAGTAAATAGTGTCACTAGATTTCGGCATAAATACTAGCCAGGTACCATTTCCCAAACTTGATTTCTTTTTTATGCACCTGTTTATGCATCTGGGTCATTGTTCACGAACTAAGACGGCTTAGCCGCCTTTCTTTGGGCTGTATGAAGGAAGTACTTCAACGAATGGGTAGGTTGCCAACCCAACATTATAGGCGGGAAGTTCTCCTTTCTCCAAGTACGTGGTCTACACTACACCGAACGCAGTATCAACCGTTATTCAAGACGGTGTGTACGCGGTTGGAGCGGGTGGCCAGGAAGGTCTTCGCCCAGCATGGGTGGCAGCATAATCTATGGATAGCCGCACCAACTCCTTCGACATAGGCGGACTGTCGGTCCTGTATGATCCTATTGTTGCTGATATGTCGTCTTTTTTTGTCTTCTTTCAATTTGTTTTTATTTGGCTGTGTGCATCTTAGTTATGCAGAAGACGGGTAATGCTTATTATATTTTGTATCCGCTTGATGCTACATTTTGAGTCAATAAAAATGCACTTTATCGAAAAAAGATAAATCTAAGACAAGAATGTTCGGACGGAGGGGGTATATGTTACTAGTCAAACATTTCGTTTGACCCTGCATCTAAAATACCAGGTTGATATCACTAGGCCCTGCATCTAAATTACCTTGGCATGAGGCATGTTTGCGCGGAAATTAATGACAAAGTACTATTTTGAAGACGATGTAGATATCGTAATATGACAAAGTAAGAGTATTTTGAATTGGGAAAACACACTGCAATCACATAAAGCTGCCATCCGAAGGAGTCAAGCGAGAGGAAGAAAATGCCATCCGAAGGAGTCGAGGGAGAGGAAGAAAATGTATCCAACTCCATGCATCTTGACCCCAAACTGCACACCACACAAATCACATATGCTGGGCTGCTAGCCAGCCGTATCACGAAATCGCTAGGTGCTGGCTGATGCAGAGCAGCTTAAAGCAGCATGGGCGCCGCGGCGAGCAGTGTGGAGCCGACGCACGCCGCCCAGGTGCCGCCGCTCAGGGTACCCGGGCTGCCGCCGCTGCTGCTGTTGCTGCTTCGTGCTCCGCCGCCTGCGGCTCGGAACCTTCCTTCCGTGACGTCCATGAGGCTCGCCAAGCAGAGCAGGACGAGGAGGAGCGCGCACAGAGGCAAGAAGCTTCTCATCTTATGATGATCTCCAAGGTATCCACGCCAGCGCAGGCAGTTTGTAGATTTGGTGTGTGGTACGGTTGCTCTCGCCTCCAACTGGATGCTGTGGGTGTGGGCAGCTGCTCTGCTCATGGATCTTTATGCCTGGTCTAGAGTTGACCCGGCAAGATCTGTTGACTAGTATTACTACACGTCATGGGTCCACAGCCAAGAGGGCAGAGTACCAAATATTTGAACAGTTTAACCAAGTCGAGACTCGGTGGATGTTATATTTGTTTGATCTTGCAGGAAGATCTATGTAAATTTTTCTTTTTAGTTTTTTTTTCTTCTTCTTCCTATCTACCATATCAATTGATTAAGTCTCAGTCGACTGGGATCTAGTCACACTCATATTTGAAAGCATGTGCAAAACTGCAAAAAGGAAAAAAAACTTTTCTTTACCTCAGTTTTTGAAGAGAATCCATCCTTTCTTTTTTTTTTTGGGGAAGAATTCTACGTACTTTGCCAGTAGGCTAACTAAAAAAGGCCAAGGGGGAAGTGTCCTCCTTAACTTTTTCGAACCTAGGTGGCTTGAGTGAAAACAGGACGCACTCGCCATGGCGCTAGGAGGCTCTTCCCAAGTGCGAGTAGGCTAATTGATTTGGAGATGGATAAGCCCGGAAGTATGATATCTAATTCTTGTGAGACCTCTCCTGACGTCTAGTGGTAGACAGCTTCAAGGTGAGTTGTCGCTGACCCGGGTTCGAGGGTTCACTCTTCTATAAGAATCAGATATGAGCTTATCTCCCTCCATTCGCATTTCATTATTTTTATATCTAATTCTTATGTTTTCTCTGTGATGCAACTAGCAATTTGAGTGTCTTCGATTCCTCTAAGATTCCACATGTCATGGTAACATGTTTAAAAAAAATATGTGCATGTCTGTTTTTATCATGTGAAAGAAAGATGCCCTAAAAATCGAAGGGAACCTTACTTCTATCCTACACTTTCCCTACGATTCTTGCACTCCAAAGGAAAGGAAATGAACGTTTCCTACGGAAATAGCATTCCTATGATTTTACTATGGCTTTTATGGCTTTTCGGGATTCCAAACATGGTTGTAAAGTTAATGCTTTTGAATTTGTGTCTGCCATTCACGGATGATGACATGGTCTGCTCTATGTCCAGTTATCTCCATCTTCTACCTTTGTCAGCATTATTATCATACTAACCTTATCTTTCTCACACGGTTCTCTAACTTTGCTCCTTCACCAGGAGTTGGGGGTGATACCCTAGGTCTAGGAAGGGAGAAGAAGGTGGGATGGACAAAGAAGACGATTTATGGCAAGCAGGGGTGTTACGATCCCTGTTCGTGGCCCACTAGTGGAGAAGGCTCAAGGTCCAGACAAGCGCGCCCGAAGGCCCAGCAACCGCTACCCAGCCCATCAATACACTACCTAGCGAGTACTTAAGCGAGGGAGGCAAGCGAAGCGAGGCAGGAAGAGACAAGACGAAACTGGCGGCGGCGGCTACCCTCTCCCCAATTTCCCTTCCAAGTTACTGTAGAACCCTAGAACATCCAGCCCCCAATTCTTGTAATCAGATCCAGTGAGTGTAGATCGAACTAAGGGCGTAACAGTTGGTAATCAGAGCCTTCTACCCATCACTCTCCCGCCGATCGGCGCAAGCTGGCCGGCCGGTTCCCATCGATTATTTAGACGCGACACGACAAGGCGACCGCGATGGAGGAGCAAACTAAGGCCATAGCGGACCTGACGGCGGTCATCTCGGCGATGTCGGCGAAGATCGACGCTATCCACCCGGTGGTGCTCGATCTCCAAGGGTGGAAGCCAGCGATCGAGCGATCCGTCGACGAGCTCCGTGCAGAGGTGGGTGATCTGCGGGGTTTGCTGCAAGAGAAGGGCAAGGGCGTGGAGGGCGCGTCGGCGGCTCCCTTGCCGTCAAACCCATCGCCGCAGCCCCCGCCCAGGCTGCTGGATCTGCCGCCCCTGATTGCTCAGGCGGTGGAGACCAATCTCGCTAGGCTATCCGAAGGGGCACATATGCAAGGTGGCGGCAGCCACAGGCCAATCGGCCACGGCAGGACTACAGATCACCGGGGGATGTCACCGGGGTATCGATCCCCGCGGGCGCCTCCGGTCACGGGTACGTTCGATTCTCATCTACCGTTCGGAGAGAGCTCATACACGGGGGAAAGGGGGTTCGGTTTTGCTCGCTATCCACCGCCACCGCGCCTGGAATTTCCTCTATTTGATGGTGATGGACCACGTGCTTGGCGTCTTAAGTGCGAAGCATACTTTCGCGTTTGCACCTTGAGTCTAGATACATGGGTGAGTTGCGCCGCGATGTACTTCATCGACGGGGCGCTATCCTGGTTGCAATCCACTAAGGCTCATCTAGTTTACCAAGAGTGGGAGGGGTTTGCTATGGCTGTGTGCGAGCAATTCGGGCGAGAGGAGTTCCAATCGTTGTTGCGTCAGTTCAATAGGCTGCGGCAGACGGGGGCGGTGACTGAATATGCAGAGAAGTTTACTCAGTTTATGCATAACCTGGTGGCTCATCATGCATCTTGGGAACCTACATACTTCATTACGCATTTCATTGATGGACTACAGAAGGAAATTCGTGCCGTTGTGGTATTACATCGTCCAAGAACACTCGATGCTGCTCTCGATCTTGCTTGCTTACAGGAGGAGGTGATGGAGGCGATGCGCAGGGAGGACAAGCGCGAAGATCGCCGGTACACGCCGGTGGCGACAGCGAGGCCAGTGCCCCGAACGGCCTTGCCGCTCCCTCCCCCACCACCGTCGGCACCGCCCAAGCCTTTAGCGCCCCCAGAGACACGCAGCGCGGACCGTCGCGCGGTCGAAGCAGCACACGCCCCGTCAAAAGACCGAATTGCTGCACTGCGAGCCTACCGCCGAGCGAGGGGTCTGTGCTTCACATGTGGAGAGCGGTGGGGGCGTGACCACCGCTGCGGCCCAACTGTCCATCTCCACGTCGTGGAAGAGCTAATCGACATGATGCGGGGAGATCCGGCCACCACCGATGAGCACACCCCAACTGGGTCAGTGGCAAGTGAGGCGGAGGCCGACTGTTGTGTCATCTCCGAAGAAGCTGTTGAAGGGGCTGAATCTGCAACGACTATGCGTCTGCATGGGTGGGTCCAAGACCGAGAGGTGTTGATGCTGGTTGACTCTGGATCCTCGCACAGCTTTGTCTGTGTGTCCTTAGCGGAGCAACTAAGTGGCATGAAGGTGAGCGACCACACTATGCCTGTGCGGGTGGCCAATGGAGGTGTGCTTCAATGCAACCGGGAGCTGCCAGCCTGCCCGTGGAGAACCCAAGGGGTGACCTTCCACACCGACCTTAAGGTCCTTCCCTTGGGCTGATATGACATGATTCTGGGCATTGATTGGCTCGCTCAGCGCAATCCGATGAATGTCCATTGGGGGGAGAAGACTATGAGCTTTGACTACAATGGGGCACGAGTTCAACTGCAAGGGGCTCGCGCTGACACTTCCCAATGCCAGCAACTATCCAACGATGAGCTGAACCATCTTCTGCAGTGCTCGGGCGTGGCCCGGATCATTCACCTATGTACTGCAATTGAAGGAGAGATCAAGGCTACGGAGCTGCCTGTTCCGAGTGTTGTGGCTGAGTTGCTCGCGGAGTATGATCACCTGTTCGCAGAACCCCGGGGACTGCCACCGCAACGTGCGTTCGACCACACCATTCCTCTGCTGCCAGGCGCGAAGCCCGTCAATATTAGACCATACAGATACAGTCCGTCCCAGAAGGACGAGGTGGAGCGGCAGGTGGCCGACATGCTCGCCCAAGGCATCATTGTTCCAAGCTCCAGTCCTTTCGCGTCTCCAGTCTTGCTAGTGCAAAAGAAGGACCTCACCTAGCGATTTTGTGTGGACTACCGACATTTGAATGCTATGACAGTGAAGAATCATTACCCCCTGCCCATCATAGATGAGTTCCTGGACGAGCTAGCCGGCTCCAAGTTCTTTACCAGCCTTGACCTGAGGGCAGGGTACCATCAAATACGCATGAGGCCGGAAGACGAGCACAAGACCGCATTCAAAACCCACAATGGCCACTACGAGTTTCGTGTGCTGGATTACGGACTCACGGGGGGTCCATCCACGTTCCAGGGAGGAATGCACATAGTGCTCGGGCCTCTCAATCGCCACGGAGTTTTAGTCTTCATTGACGACATCTTGGTCCACAGTGCCACGCTGGAGGAACACGTTAACCTGCTGCGACAAGTCTTCCAGCGGCTCCATGAGCATCAGCTCAAGATCAAACTCAGTAAGTGTTCGTTTGCGCGCCCCAGCCTCACCTACCTGGGCCACGAGATCAGTGGGGACGGAGTGAGGACAGATAACAAAAACATCACGGCTGTGCAGATATGGCCTACTCCCAGCAACGTCAAAGAAGTCCGGGGTTTTCTCGGGTTGGCAGGATACTACCGTAAATTCGTGAAGAACTTTGGCATTATCAGTCGACCCCTGATAGACCTACCGAAGAAGAACACAATTTTCAATTGGACAGAACTAGAAGAGACAGCCTTTCAGGAGCTCAAGAAGGCGCTGGTTACGGCTCCAGTACTGGCCCTACCAGATTTCAAGCTCCAGTTTGAGGTGGAAACAGATGCATCAGATCGCGGCATCGGGGCAGTTCTTCAGCAAGGCAAGCATCCGGTCGCCTTTCTCAGCAAGGCCCTGGGCCCGAAGAACCAGGCGCTATCTACATACGAGAAGGAGGGGCTATCCATCCTGCTGGCAGTTGAGCACTGGCGCCCATACCTGCAGCACGCCGAATTCGTGATCCACACTGATCAACGCAGCTTGGTGCACCTGGAGGACCAGCACCTCGCAACCCCATGGCAGCAAAAGATCATGGCCAAGCTCTTGGGGCTCCGATACCGTATCGTCTACAAAAAGGGGATTGACAATCGGATAGCAGATGCGCTATCCTGACGGCCGGGACCACCCCAGGGTGATCTAGCAGCCATCACGGTAGCAGTTCCAGTATGGCTGGAGGAGGTGCAACAAGGTTATGAGAAGGACGCAGCGGCTCAAAAGCTGCTTACTAGGCTGGCAACAAAGCCAGAGGGCCACGATGGCTTCAAGCTCCAGGACGGAATTATCAAGCAGCATGGGCGGGTCTGGATTGGCAACAATGTTCCGCTTCAGAAGCAAGTTCTCCAGGCTCTGCATGCGGGCGCGATCGGAGGCCACTCGGGGTTCAATGCCACTTACCGCAGAGTACGCCGTCTGTTCACTTGGCAAGGGGTGAAGCAACACATCAAGAAGTTCGTGGAAGACTGTCAGATCTACAAGCAGGAAAAACCGGAACGAGTCCGCTACCCAGGCCTGCTGGAACCCTTACCTGTGCCCAAGCAGGCATGGGAACTCATCACCATGGACTTCGTGGAGGGGCTCCCGCAATCAGCCCGCTACAACAGCATCCTTGTTGTCGTGGACAAGTTTTCTCAGTATGCCCACTTCATACCGCTATCTCATCCATTCACGGCCTTCCAAGTCGCCCTCGCCTTCGTCAACAACATCTACAAACTGAACGGGTTGCCTGAGGCGATCGTTTTTGATCGGGACCCTATATTCACCAGCACCATGTGGAAAGAAATCTTCAGGCTAACTCACACGGAGCTGCGGATGAGTACGACACGACACCCGCAGACGGATGGGCAATCGGAACGAGTCAATCAGTGCCTCGAAATGTACCTGCGTTGTTTCGTGCATGCTTGCCCATCCAAATGGTCAGCATGGCTCGCTCTGGCAGAGTTCTGGTACAACACCTCTCCTCACTCGGCCTTGGGAACGTCTCCTTTTGAAGCCCTGTATGGTCACGCCCCTCGCCACTTTGGCATCATCGACCCTCTGGCCTGTGCGGCTCCGGACCTGGCAGACTGGCTCCAGGACCGTGCACAAATGGAGGCGCTCTTGAGACAACACCTTCTTCGTGCCCAGCAGCAAATGAAGCAGTCCGCGGACAAGCACCGTTCTGACCGTCACTTTGACGTTGGCGATTGGGTGTTCCTCAAGATCCAGCCCTATATACAGCGTTCTCTGGCTACTCGTGCTAACCAGAAACTGTCATTTAGGTACTTTGGTCCATTTCAGGTCATCAAGCGCGTGGGGCAGGTAGCGTACAAGCTTCAACTACCAGCGGCTTGCGCCATCCACCCAGTCTTCCATGTGTCGCAGCTACGGAAGGCCCTTCCACCCACCGAGCAGGTGGTGCCTGATCTGCCAGTGGAAGCAGCGCCAAGTCCGGTACCAGTGGAGGTCATCGCCACCCGTGTCTACAACAGCAACAATACGCCAGTTCCTCAAGTCCTGGTTCGTTGGACGGACCAACCGGCGTCACTAGCCACTTGGGAGGACCAAGACGAGCTACTGGAAGAGTACCCCGACGCACCAGCTTGGGGACAAGCTGCTTCCGAAGGGGGAGGGAATGTTACGATCCCTGTTCGTGGCCCACCAGTGGAGAAGGCTCAAGGCCCAGACAAGCGTGCTCGAAGGCCCAACAACCGCTACCCAGCCCATCAATACACTACCTAGCGAGTACTTAAGCGAGGGAGGCAAGCGAAGCGAGGCAGGCAGAGACAAGACGAAACTGGCGGCGGCGGCTACCCTCTCCCCAATTTCCCTTCCAAGTTACTGTAGAACCCTAGAACATCCAGCCCCCAATTCTTGTAATCAGATCCAGTAAGTGTAGATCGAACCAAGGGCGTAACAAGGGGTGGGGCATGCATGCATGCATCCGTATGATTGCGTCTAAATCCAGAAAATGGTTTTGCGGTTAGAGCTTAATTATTGCATCTATGAAGTTTTTGGTACAAACTTTGGAAGAGAGTGCATACCCCACCCACCTAGTCTCTCATGCTTTTTCTTTTGACATGCAATTTTAATCTATTATATATTTTGAAACAAGACCAATTTGTATACATTTTGACGCATTTAAAATTTCGCTAAGTTTCAACTGCTGAACCTTGATAAAAATGAACGAGAAAATCAGTAAGTTCAAAAGTGAAACTTAAAACCGTGTGGGGGCTCTAAAGTTTTGACAAGTTTTAAAAGCTTTTCAACTAGTATAACTTGATAGAATGAATAAGTTTGTAAAACATAATATTATGACTGGCAAGTTTTAATATTCGAAACTTGGTAAACTTTAAAAAGGTGTTGAATGTATTCAAAACTGGTCTTGTTCAAAAGTACACATTGCAACGAACATGAATATGCAAATGAAACTTAATTTGTACTTTCGGTTCAAAAGATACAAGAAATTCAAATTTGAAGGTAGAATATAAAAAAAACATGGGAGGTGGGGTGGGTGACGCATGCAACTCTGCTAAAAGCTGGCATGCATGGATCCCAAGTGTAGCAATTAAGGGTTAATGCCATAAACTAGTGCATCAATCTTGAAGCAAATGGGTGGTTGCATGCATTTGTGCCCCTGTGAGTTCTCGAGATGATGGACTGCAGATCTAAGATATTTACATGTACTCTCTCCGAAAAGAAGTATAAGAGCATTTAGATCAGTGAAATGTTATGTACTTCCTTCGTTCCTAAATATTTGTCTTTCTAAAGATTTCAACAAGTGACTACATACGAAACAAAATAAGTAAATCTACAATTTAAAATATGTTTATATACATTCGTATGTGTTAGTCCATTTAAAATCTCTAAAAAGACAAATATTTAGCAACGGAGAGAGTATTTGGCATAACATAATCACATTTCTTTACAGAGGGAGTATGTATTTGACATAACATAACCACATTATGTTTCTACGATGTGGTTCTGTGAAATGTTATGAAAATAAACTACTCCCTCCGTCCCATAATGTAAGACGTTTTTTGACACTAGTAAGACGTTTTTTGACACTATAATGTAAGATGTTAAACGTCTTACTAGTGTCAAAAAACGTCTTACTAGTGTCAAAAAACGTCTTACATTATGGGACGGAGGGAGTATGTCTCTGTGGTACTCCCTCCATTCAGAATTACTCGTCAAAAAATGAATGTATCTAGATGTATTTCAGTTGTAGATACATCCATTTTTATCCATTTTTGTGACAAGTAATTCCGAACGGAGGGAGTAGTATTTAATTTGATGCTAAACACATTGCGTAATCACACTCTACGATACTTTGACGAGAACAGATCATGCACATCCACATATACAGTGTATCAATATGAACATATGAAATGAATTCATCAATCCGCTCACGAATGTATGTATGTATATACAACAACAATCAAATCAATAGTAGTTACCAACGAATCCACGGAACATTTACATTGCCCAACCATCCTTCTCGAGCTCTTCCTGCCGCTCCAAGCTAGAGGAGCATGGCCGCCGCGACCAGCAGCGAGGAGCCGCCGCACGCCGCCCAGGTGCCGCCGCTGAGGCCGCGCGGGCTGCCGGACCCTCTCCCTCTGGCCCCGCCGCTGCCGCCGCCGATGACGGGGCGTCCCCCGCCGCGCCTCCCCTCCGCGAGGCTCGCCGCCATGCAGAGCAGCACGAGGAGGAGCGCGCAAAGAGGCAAGAACCGCCACGTCATCTTCTTCCTAGTCTCGCCTCCAAGCTCCAAACAAACAAGCACGCACGGACAGCAGATTCTCCTGTGATTATTTCCTCCGCTCTGCTGCTCCAACTCCATGTCGTGGGCAGCATCATCGCTCGTGGTGTATATTTATGCAGGATCCAGAGTTGACCTGGCAGTGGGTTTTGACTGGTATACGCCACGAGTCCACATCTTAGTGGATGGAAATGTTCCTCTTCTTATATCTGAAAGCGTGTGCAGGTGATTTGAGGTCGAGAAGTAGTAAGAGTAGCTACGTTTCTCTTCTACGTGATGGGTGAGAAGCTGTCGTGGTTTGCCTGCCATTGTCGATTAATGTATTGATGGTAAATGGTTTTCGATGCGCTGAAGACGACGATTTGTGACTGCTGGCTGATGAGAGGATCGTATGCGTGTTACCCTGTCTGATGGACTGCGATATGATAATTTAATCTGGGATGAGATATGCTCCAGGTTTCTTGACAGCGAAGCTCGGTAGTGCATGCACGTGCCAGGTCGGTTCGTCGTTAGCTCATGTTGGTACGACTTGCCGACTTCTGTAAGTTCGTGCACGATGGCACACGTCTCCTAGTTTTCTCGAGTACGACACGTCTCCAAGTTTTTTTACACGGGTGCACATTGTTTTGCCGGAGAGAAAGTGACGTCCTTGTTAGAGACAAATAGTACGTCCGACCAGTTTCGATTATGATTTTACGAACAAGCCGAAGTCCGTTTGGATCTTAGGCAAGCGCAGCTCCTAGCCTTGCCGGGCAAGGATATTCATTTGGTTAGGAAAATAAAGCTAGCATCTGGAGGCAATTTACCCTTTAACCGCCACAAAAAGCTTGCCAACGGAGGCGAGCCAATTTGGCTCTCCCGCACTGGCAAAAGACACGAACGTGGGCATTTTGGCAGTTAACGCTTTAATTTTGTGTCTTTCCAAACGCTAAGTCTTGCTTTTGACGACTCTAGCCGGAACCGGCAAGATTAACCTGGCCTAGCTAAGCTAGCTGAGTTAGGAAACCAAACGACTCTGACCTTGCAGCATTCTGTGCCATCTGCAATATTTTTTCTACAGGTTGCAACATCCGTCTTCCTGGTTGTAGCATGTCGTCCCTCATCAGTATAGCACGTCATCATACCGTTTGCAACATCCTTCATTGAGGGTTGTAACATTTCAGTTAGACGGTTATAGCATTTATTGTTGTTGATTGCAATACCATTCGTAATTTTTTCGTCGTCATTTGTAGCATCCAACCATTTCGCTTGTAGCAAAAAAAACACACGCTGACATCACTCAACCAAGACTTCGTTAAGTCTCAATCGACTGAGTCCTAGACACACCCTTTTATGAAGCTCATCGGTTTCGAGTTTATTTTAAGAAACATAGATTATAACATGGATGTACACACATAGCCGAACACACGTTTAATGTGAGATGAAAGGCTAATTAAGTGAAACACTACAAATAATAAAAATTACATCTAGATTTGTATACCAGCTACCGACGACTACAAGCACTGAAGCGAGCTGAAGGCCGGAGCCGGGCAAACCTTGTTGTAGTAGACAGTCGGAAAGTCGTCGTGCTAAGGCCCCATACAACCAACTAGTCCTGGCCATCTCAGGCCCGGCCCTGTCGGCCCACCCAAGCTCGGCCCTAAAATCCAGGGCCTAGGCCCGATGGGCTTGCTTGTGGGCTGGGCTCGGGCCTAAGTTTTGAGCCCACCAGGAGGGCCTGGATGGGCTTGGGCTTGGCATATTGGCATTTTAAGGAAGAGGCCCGGCCCACGGCCCTAAGCCCTAAGGGATTTTGAGGGCTTTTTACCAGATGGGCTGGGCTTGGGCTTCAAAAGTAGGCCCGATCGTAGGGCCTGGGAGGGCCTAGGCCTTAGTTTTCTGATGTGGGCTTTTTTAGGCCCGGCTCAAGCCCGGCCCGGCCCGGCCCATGCCAGATATAGAACCAACACACCAGAACAGCAACCACCGCGGATGAAGAGTGTAAATTAAAAGGATCCAATCTGAAGACACACGAATGAAGACGAACGACGAACAAATCCGAGCAAATCCACCAAAGACAGATCCATCACAAACACACCTTCACACGCCCACCGATGGTGCTAGATGCGTCACCGAAACGAGGGCTAGGCGGGGAGACCTTTCTCCATCTTCAGGGAGCCGCCGCCGTCTCGCCTTCCTGAGCAGGACACAAACCCTAACAAAGCTCGAAAACATATCTAAATGGAGCCCTCCCACCGGCCCGAAATCCACTCCGCCTCCATGTCCCTAAGGCCACCGAAGACGGGATGGTCAGGCGTTGACGCCAGCGAGAGGCAGAGAACCCTAACTTTTTGGAGGCGACGGCTGGCTAGGTCGCACACGCTTCAATTAACTCTTCAAATATTTGAGAAGTGTTCCAATTCCCTCAATTTTAAGCAACCAAAACCAACTCCTCAAATGTCTGTTGCTCGACCACTTCCACGTTGGTGCCATCCCGACTAAGTTTCCTTGCCTTCGGCGACCACCCCGCATGCCGGCCGACAACTTGTAGCCCCGCCGACCTCCGGCCCCAAATTCTGGCGAGAATCTGATGATCTATTTTCTCCATCTTCTCATCTTTTTTGTCGTCTCTGGCCACAATGGTGTTAGGCTCGTTCTCCCTAGCTCGACAACGCTCCTCCTGTCTTCCCTCACCACGAGCAAAGTTGTAGTACACGCGGAGGAACACCTACACGGGCTCTGTCGTGGTACTAAGTCTGACAGTAAGAATAGGGGGTACGTATGAGGAGGCGAGGCCCTAGCTACGGCGAGGTTGTATGCACGAGTTTACGAGTTCAGGCCCCTCTTAGAGGAGGTAAAAGCCCTACGTCTTGGTGCCCTAAGGCGGTCGACTGGAATATGGGTGTGTGTTACAAGGGGTGCCAGAGGAGGGGGTGGCTTATATAGAGCGCGCCAGGACCCCAGCCCACCTCCGTTATAGGTGTTCGATGTACATTAAAACAGGGCGTTACTGGTAACGCCATCTATAAAGTGTATTCAATGATCTTAAAGACTACAGAGTGAACGCCTGACCGTTGTCATCCTGAGTGACTCCAGGTCTTCTGTACTCCGTGTGGATTCCTGTATGGTCAAATGACTCCATCCAGGTCGAGTGAAGTGGGGGTATCCGAGTGAGGTGACTGGTCGAGTGGATTGCACTCGGTGGCTTCAGTTGATACTTCCTGCTGTGCTTTGAATGTCTTTGCTTCTAGGGTAGTGACCTTGGGTGGGGCGTATAGGTCAGGCCTATGACCCTACCCTAGGTCTATGGCGTCGTCATTAGTCCCTGAATTGATTGAGGTCTGAGTGGAAAGAAAGTTGAAGTTGAACCTGCCTTGATTCTTGTGCTTCGCAAGTACCCATACTGGATTGGAGGCCCACGCTGGAACTTCGGCTTTATTTCAGTCGCCTTGATCGATTCAGAAGTTGTCGAGTGAACTTATGCGGGCACACGTTGAGTGTTGTTACGATGCGAAATCTTTGGCGCGATTGGTTACTGCGGATCCCGGATCTCACGGGATTCGAAAATTTGGGTAAGCGCGCAAGGCGGAGCGCGCCGTAGTAAGCAGGATGGATAGACAGGGGCGCCTCGATTTCCGCACCACCTTTTTCACCACGTACCCGGTGTGCGACTGTTGTGGGATTTGTCAGGATTGCTTGGGCCCACGCGTCAGCCACTCGGAAGTAGGCCCTTAAAAGGCGTCGGGGCCGAGGCGTCTACACTGTGCGCTCTCATTCCCCTTCTTCCTTCTCTGCCTGTCCACCGCATCTTCCTCCGCCCTCGAAACCGCCACTCTGTGATATGTCTCCAATGTATCTATAATTTTTTATTGTTCCATGCTATTATATTACCTGTTTTGGATGTTTATGGGCTTTACTATACAATTTTATATTATATTTGGGACTAACCTATTAACCGGAGGCCCAACCCATATTGCCGTTTTTTTGCCTATTTCAGTGTTTCGCAGAAAAGGAATATCAAACGGAGTCCAAACGGAATGAAACCTTTGGGAGAGTTATTTTTGGAACGAAAGCAATCCAAGAGGCTTGGAGTAGACGTCAGGGAAGCTTCGAGGAAGCCAGGAGGCAGGGAGGCATGCCCCCCACCCTCGTGGGCCCCTCGTGGCTCTCCTAACCGACTTCTTTCACCTATATATGTCCATATACCCTGAAAACATCGAGGAGCACAATAGATCGGGAGTTCCGCCACCGCAAGCCTCTGTAGCCACCAAAAACCTCTCGGGAGCCCATTCCGGCACCCTGCCGGAGGGGGGATCCATCACCGGTGGCCATCTTCATCATCCCGACGCTCTCCATGACAAGGAGGGAGTAGTTCACCCTCGGGGCTGAGGGTATGTACCAGTAGCTATGTGTTTGATCTCTCTCTCGTGTTCTTGAGGTGATACGATCTTGATGTATCGCGAGCTTTGCTACTATAGTTGGATCTTATGATGTTTCTCCCCCTCTATTCTCTTGTGATGAATTGAGTTTTCCCCTTGAAGTTATCTTGTCAGATTGAGTCTTTAAGGATTTGAGAACACTTGATGTCTGTCTTGCCGTGCTTATCTGTGTGACAATGGGATATTCATGTGATCTACTTGGTGTATGTTTTGGTGATCAACTTGCGGGTTCAGTGAACTTATGCATAGGGGTTGCACACGTTTTCGTCTTGACTCTCCGGTAGAAACTTTTGGGCACTCTTTGAAGTACTTTGTGTTGGTTGAATAGATGAATCTGAGATTGTGTGATGCATATCGTATAATCATGCCCACGGATACTTGAGGTGACATTGAAGTATCTAGGTGACATTAGGGTTCTGGTTGATCTTTGTCTTAAGGTGTTATTCTAGTACGAACTCTATGATAGATCGAACAGAAAGAATAGCTTCGTGTTATTTTACTACAGACTCTTGAATAAATCGATCAGAAAGGATAACTTTGAGGTGGTTTCGTACCCTACAATAATGTCTTCGTTTGTTCTCCGCTATTAGTGACTTTGGAGTGACTCTTTGTTGCATGTTGAGGGATAGTTATATGATCCAGTAATGTTATTATTGTTGAGAGAACTTGCACTAGTGAAAGTATGAACCTTAGGCCTTGTTTCCTAGCATTGCAATACCGTTTACGCTCACTTTTATCACTAGTTACCTTGCTGTTTTTATAATTTCAGATTACAAAAACCTATATCTAGCATCCATATTGCACTTGTATCACCATCTCTTCGCCGAACTAGTGCACCTATACAATCTACCATTGTATTGGGTGTGTTGGGGACACAAGAGACTCGTTGTTATTTGGTTGCAGGATTGTGTGAGAGAGACCATCTTCATCCACGGATTGATAAACTTTAGGTCATCCACTTGAGGGAAATTTGCTACTGTCCTACAAACCTCTGCACTTGGAGGCCCAACAACGTCTACAAGAAGAAGGTTGTGTAGTAGACATCAAGCTCTTTTCTGGCGCCGTTGCCGGGGAGGTTAGTGCTTGAAGGTATATCTTTAGATCTTGCAATCGAATCTTTTAGTTTCTTGTTTTATCACTAATTTAGTTTATAAAATAAAACTACATAAAAAATGGAATTGAGTTTGCCTCGTACGCTTCATTTTTTATATCTTTCGTGAGAATGATGGAAAGGAAAATTGTGCTCAAGTGCTAGAAGAACTTTATAAAATGTTTGGCACTAAATCTTTGAATGATGAGCATGATTGCAATGTTGTTAGTATGAAATCTTTGAATATCCATAGTACTAATTATGATTGCACTAGTCATGATGAAAATGTTTATTATAAGCATGTCAACTTTTGTGGAGTGCATAGAGTTTGCAAGTACACACCAAATAGGGAAGATAGATTTTGCAAGAGAGGCTAGAAGTTTGTGCTGAAAATTTAAAATTTCTTTGCCAACCTTGTGAACTTTGCAACGAATGTGATCATTTAAATACCCAATGCAAATTGTTTCATGATCAAATCATGTCCAAAAATTGTGATGACTTGATTTCCCTTGCACACCATAATGAATTTAGTTTGCTTATGGGTTATGAAGAAATAAAATGTATAACTAAAGATATGCCAGATTTTGTCCTTGATAAAGTTCTTGATTTTGATCTAGAAGAATTTTTTACGTATTGTGCGGTGAATTGCATTGAAAATCCTTATATTGCCAATTACATAAAGAAAAGAAAGAAAATAGAAGAGGAAGAGAATACTAATGAAAGGGAAGAGGCTTCCCAATATCCTCCTATTATTTCTTATGATGAATCAGGTAACGAGGAGGAGCTTTCTATCCAACCAATCTCATTAATAAGGAGCACAAAAAAGAGGGTTAAACCCACACATGATGTGAAGAAGAAAAAGAAAAGACGGAGAAGCAAAGGTAGAAAGGTATCCCTCCCAAATGATGTTGCTCCTATTACTCATTGTGATAATGATAATTGCTATACTATTGGTGCTATCCATACTATTAATGATGGAGTGATTATGTTTATGATATGAAAAGGCCCAAGCTTGGGGATGCTATGTTTGATGAGAATGATATGTTTGAGAATATATTTTCTGCAATTAATGTTTGTCCCAAGCTTGGGGATGCTACGTTTAATGAAGATGATATTTTTAGCCTCCCAAGTTTCGATGAGCAAATTTATTATGATGATAGCATGCCTCCTATTTATGATGGTAATATTTATGAAAGTGGATTTGGAGAGGTCATGACTTTATTTAGTGATGAATCCACTATTTTGGAAGAGGTTTCAATTGATTATGATGAGAACAAAGTTGCTACTTATGATGATTATTGTGATGAAACTTATGCTATGAAAAGTAGTGATGATTACATTTATAAAACTTGTCATGATTATGATTACCCTTTTTCTGAACATTACTCTTTTAATATGGAAACAATTTATAGTATTCGAGTCTCTTATGATACTCCCACTATTCTGAATAAGAAGAATTTTTCTTATGTGGAGAGTAATAAAAATTCTATGCCTGTGCATCATGAAAAGAATGCTTTATGTGATGGGTTATATTGTTGAATTCATTCATGATGCTACTGAAAATTATTATGAGGGAGGACATATGCTTGTAGGAATTGCAATAATATCGAGTTTCCTCTCTATGTGCTTAAAGTTTTGAAGTTATGCTTATTTTGCCTTCCTATGCTAGTTGATTATTGTTCCCATAAGTTGTTTGCTCACAAAATCCCTATGCATAGGAAGTGGGTTAGACTTAAATGTGCTACTCATATTCTTCATGATGCTCCCGTTATGTTTCAATTCTTATCTTTTATGCGAGCATCATTGAAATCATCATGCCTAGCTAAAAGGCATTAAAGAAAAGCGCTTGTTGGGAGACAACCAATATTTACCTTTACTGTTTTTGTGTGTCCACATGATTATGCTACTATGGTAATCATGTTTTATATCTTTTGTTTCAATAAAGTGCTAAGTAAGACCTTTAGGATAGCTTACGGTGATAGTTGTGTTGATCCTGCTGAAAATCAGAAACTTTTGCGCCTAGTAAATTACTTTTGATAATTCACAGAAACGTGCTTTTGCTCTGATTATTTTTGCTCTGTATTGGTATAGAAATTGCTCAGGTTTTCCTAACTTGGTAGGATTTTGGAGTTACAGAAGTATTCGAATGATATAGATTACTACAGACTGTTCTGTTTTTGACAGATTCTGTTTTCATTGTGTTGTTTGCTTATTTTGATGAATCTATGAGTAGTATCGGAGGGTATGAACCATAGAGAAGTCGGAATACAGTAGATATTACACCAATATGAATTTAGAATGAGTTCACAACAGTACCTAAGTGGTGATTTTATTTTCTTATACTAACGGAGCTTACGAGTTTTCTTTTGAGTTTTGTGTTGTGAAGTTTTCAAGTTTTGGGTAAAGATTCGATGGACTATGGAATAAGGAGTGGCAAGAGCCTAAGCTTGGGGATTCCCTAGGCACCCAAGGTAATATTCAAGGACAACCAAGAGCCTAAGCTTGGGGATGCCCCGGAAGGCATCCCCTCTTTCGTCTTCGTCTATCAGTAACTTTACTTGGAGCTATATTTTTATTCACCACATGATATGTGTTTTGCTTGGAGCGTCCTTTTCTCTTATTTTGTTTTGCTTGCTGTTTGAATAATATCCCAAGATCTGAAATTCTTAAATGTTAGAGACTCTTCACATAGTTGCATAATTATTCGACTACTCATTGATCTTCACTTATATCCTTTTAGAGTACGGCGGTGGTTTTATTTTGAAGAAATAGATGAACTCTCATACTTCACTTATATTATTTTGAGAGTCTTAAACAACATGGTAATTTGCTTTGAACTTTCACATAAAGTGCATTGAATACTATGAGAAGTTTGATACTTGGTAATAGTTTTGAGATATAAAGGTGGTCATGTTAGAGTCATGCTAGTTGGGTAATTATGAAATTGAGAAATACTTGTGTTAAAGTTGGCAAGTCCCGTAGCATGCACGTATGGTAAAAGTTGTGTAAAAAATTTGAAATATGAAGTGTACCTGGCTTGTGCATCCTTATGAAGGGGGACAATGTTACTATCCCCTGAAAAGAAAGGCCAAAAAAAAGAGACTCTAACACAAGTACCTCCCTTGAAAAGAAAGGCCAAAAAAAGAGAAAGGCCAAATAAAATTAAAAAAAGGAAGGCCCAAAAAGGGGGACAATGTTACTATCCTTTTCCACACTTGTGCTTCAAAGTAGCACCATGATCTTTATGGTAGAGAGTCTCTTATTTTGTCACTTTCATATACTAGTGGGAATTTTCATTATAGAACTTGGCTTGTATATTCCAATGATGGGCTTCCTCAAGATGCCCTAGGTCTTCGTGAGCAAGCAAGTTGGATGCACACCCACTTATTTTATTTTGTTGAGCTTTCATACATTTATAGCTCTAGTGCATCTGTTGCATGGCAATCCCTACTCCTCATGTTGACATCAATTGATGGGCATCTCCATAGCCTATTGATTAGCCTCGTCAATGTGAGACTTTCTCCTTTTTTATCTTCTACACACAACCTCCATCATCATATTCTATTCCACCCATAGTGTTATATCCATGGCTTACGCTCATGTATTGCGTGAGAGTTGAAAAAAGCTGAAGCACGTTAAAAAGTATGAATCAATTGCTTGGCTGAAACCGGGGTTGTGCATGATGGGAGCATTTTGTGTGACGAAAATGAAGCATGGTCAAACTATAACATTTTGTAGGGATAAGCTTTCTTTGGCTATATTATTTTGATAAGACATGATTACTTGTTAGTATGCTTGAAGTATTACTATTTTTATGTTAATATGAACTTTTATCTTGAATCATTTGGATATGAACATTCATGCCACAATAAAGAAAATTACATTGAGAAATATGCTAGGTAGCATTCCACATCAAAAATTCTGTTTTTATCATTTACCTACTCAAGGACGAGCAGGAATTAAGCTTGGGGATGCTCGATATGTCTCCAATGTATCTATAGTTTTTGATTGTTCCATGCTATTATATTACCTGTTCTGGATGTTTATGGGCTTTACTATACACTTTTATATTATTTTTGGGACTAACCTATTAACTGGAGGCCCAGCCCATATTGCTGTTTTTTTGCCTATTTCAGTGTTTGCCAGAAAAGGAATATCAAATGGAGTCCAAATGGAATGAAATCTTCGGGAGAGTTATTTTTGGAACGAAAGAAATCCAGGAGACTTGGAGTAGACATCAGGGAAGCTTCAAGGAAGCCACGAGGCAGGGAGGAGCGCCCTACCCCCTGGGCGTGCCCCCCACCCTCGTGGCTCCCTTGATCGACTTCTTTCACCTATATATATCCATATACCCCAAAAACATCGAGGAGCACAATAGACCGGGAGTTCCGCCGCCGCAAGCCTTTGTAGCCACCAAAAACCTCTTGGGAGCTCGTTCTGGCACCCTGCCGGAGGGGGAATCCATCACCGATGGCCATCTTCATCATCCCGACGCTCTCCATGACAATGAGGGAGTAGTTCACCCTCGGGGCTAAGGGTATGTACCAGTAGCTATGTGTTTGATCTCTCTCTCTCTCTCGTGTTCTTGAGGTGATACGATCTTGATGTGACGCGAGCTTTGCCACTATAGTTGGATCTTATGATGTTTCTACCCCTCTACTCTCTTGTGATGAATTGAGTTTTCCCCTTTAAGTTATCTTGTCTGATTGAGTCTTTAAGGATTTGAGAACACTTGATGTATGTCTTGTCGTGCTTATCTGTGGTGACAATGGGATATTCACGTGATCTACTTGATGTATGTTTTGGTGATCAACTTGCGGGTTCAGTGAACTTATGCATAGGGGTTGGCACATGTTTTTGTCTTGACTCTCCGGTAGAAACTTTGGGGCACTCTTTGAAGTACTTTGTGTTGGTTGAATAGATGAATCTGGGATTGTGTGATGCATATCGTATAATATTGCCCATGGATACTTGAGGTGACATTGGAGTATCTAGGTGACATTAGGGTTTTGGTTGATTTGTGTCTTAAGGTGTTATTCTAGTACGAACTCTATGATAGATCGAACGGAAAGAATAGCTTCATGTTATTTTACTACGGACTCTTGAATAGATCGATCAGAAAGGATAACTTATGGTGGTTGCGTACCCTACAACAATCTCTTTGTTTGTTCTACGCTATTAGTGACTTTGGAGTGACTCTTTGTTTCATGTTGAGGGATAGTTATATGATCCAGTTATGTTATTATTGTTGAGAGAGCTTGTACTAGTGAAAGTATGAACCTTAGGCCTTGTTTCCTAGCATTGCAATACTGTTTACGCTCACTTTTATCATTAGTTACCTTGCTGTTTTTATAATTTCAGATTACAAAAACCTATATCTATCATCCTTATTGCACTTGTATCACAATCTCTTCCCCGAACTAGTGCACCTATACAATTTACCATTGTATTGGGTGTGTTGGGGACACAAGAGACTCTTTGTTATTTGGTTGCAGGGTTGTTTGAGAGAGACCATCTTCATCCTACGCCTCCCACGGATTGATAAACCTTAGGTCATCCACTTGAGGGAAATTTGCTACTGTCCTACAAACCTCTGCACTTGGAGGCCCAACAATGTCTATAGGTAGAAGGTTGTGTTGTAGACATCACTCCGCCAGTGCGCAACCCGCCTGAAGGATAAGACGGTGGCGCTGGAGCGCGCAAAAAAGGCGACGGGGACGACAAAGGGCAAGAAGATAAATCGGGGGTCGTCGTCGAGGTCTGCGCTGCCACCGGGTTGGATTCAGGGAGATTGGATCTGATCTTCGCTCTGGCCAGAGCATCTGGAAGAGTTGGCCGCCTCTGGTTTGATCGCTGTTGGGGCCGCGAGGTTGCCGGTGGGGGAGACAGAGCCTCAGCCGCGGTCGGGTTAGTGTGTCCTTCTTGCTACCCATGTCGACCGTGGCTTCTCCCTTCCTTCGCATCCCTTTTTCCGGGGCTTCCTGAACTTTTTCGGTGCTCAGCTTCACCACTTCTCTCCCAACACCATCACATATCTCGCTGAGTTCGTGTCCATGTGTAAGAACTTCTTGGGTTGTCGACCGCACTAGGGTCTCTTCAAACACATTTTCACAATCCGCTCCCAGACCATGTAGAAGGCGAATTCGAGTGACGAGAGGATGCACGTGATCCAGATGTGCGGGGGTCTAGGGATCCAGATGAGGAAGAGGAGCACTTTTCCTTCCATGACACTTCCCGAGTTAGTCAGGGGCTGGCAGTCAACCTGGTTCTACTGCCAGGATATTTAGACCCCCGGTCAGTCGACCGGTCTTCCCCCCTTTTGCCTAGATCGTGCCTAGCAGCCTTCTTCACTGACCGTGACCGCAACGGAGAAAGTAGAGATGGACATGTTGGTCGAGAGGGTAGTCCAGTTGGTCCGTCAGGGTGTAACTGGCATGGATTTGTTAGAGGTATTTCGTAGTCGATGCATCCAGCCGCTCCAAGCTCGTGACCACTCGATGTGGATGTACTCGGGTGCCAATGACACCACTCGGGTTCACCCAGAGGAGGTTACAGATGAGACGGTGGCCCTGTGGCTGAAGGGCATTACCAGGAACAAGGATAACCCCAGGGGAGCCAGGAGAGTCGATCCATTCGACACTGACAACCAGCCGGACATGGTCTGATCCTTGCTAGCGAGTGTACTTCAATCTGTCTTGTAACTGTTTCTGAATCCGACTGATGTTTGATTAACTCTTTGCCTTGCAGGTTTATACTGAGATGTATTCGATGCCAAATGGGGGAACAAGCCCAGGAGCAAGTCAAGGAAGGCGCGAATAGCACCGAAGAAAGTGGTGAGTGGCAGTCCCAGATGACGACGACAAGGAGGAGAGTGACGAGTCAGACGATGAAGGGGAGTAAGTCGACTCACCACCTCGCACCGAGCACTGATCCAAGCAGCTCCATGATCCAGCGGGTGGGCATGGCAAGACTGCGGCTCCGAGTACACAAGCGCATAAGCACACTCGGACTTCGACTCCGGAGCCGTCAGAGAAGGTCGTCAAGCATCCCAAGGTTGCCCCATCGAAGTCTCGAAAGACCTTGCCCATGATCAAGATGGACGTTCCCGTTGCTTCTGCATGAGTGTTCTGCCTTTCTGTGTTCTCTTGTTGGCTCGTACTCTTGCTCTGACCGAGTGGATCGTGAACTTTTTAGTGCTGCAACTTCCGGGACCTCCATGGAAACTGACAAGGTTCCGGGTGATGAGGAGACTGATGACGCGATTACTTCCAAAGCTGGTACGCTCTTGCCATCTTAATTTTGTTTTGTCGACTGGATTATCTATCGATTGTGCCCTTATGGTTGCCTTGTGTTGCAGCTCTGCGAGACATCATTGAACTTCCGGACGATGAGTAAGAAGTGCCTCTGAAAGACACGAGAAGGAGGGGCAGGGCCTCAAGCGGGAGGACGACCGAGGGTTGATACGTCCATTTTGCATCATGCTTTTATATCGATATTTATTGCATTATGGGCTGTTATTACACGTTATGTCACAATACTTATGGCTATTCTCTCTTATTTTACAAGGTTTATCATGAACAGGGAGAATGCCGGCAGCTGGGATTCTGGGCTGGTGATAACCCACAAGTGTAGGGGATCGCAACAGCTTTCGAGGGTAAAGTATTCAACCCAAATTTATTGATTCGACACAAGGGGAGCCAAAGAATATTCTTGAGTATTAGCAGTTGAGTTGTCAATTCAACCACACCTGTATAACTTAATATCTGCAGCAAAGTATTTAGTAGCAAAGTAATATGATAATAAAGGTAACGATAACAAAAGTAATGTTTTTGGGTTTTGTAGTGATTGTAACAGTAGCAACAGAAAAGTAAATAAGCGAAGAACAGTATATGAAAAGCTCGTATGCATTGGATCAGTGATGGATAATTATGCTGTATGCGATTCCTCATGTAATAGCTATAACATAGGGTGACACAGAACTAGCTCCAGTTCATGAATGTAATGTAGGCATGTATTCCGTAAATAGTCATACGTGCTTATGGAAAAGAACTTGCATGACATCTTTTGTCCTACCCTGCCGTGGCAGCGGGGTCCTAGCTGAAACTAAGGGATATTAAGGCCTCCTTTTAATAGAGAACCGGAACAAAGCATTAGCACATAGTGAATACATGAACTCCTCAAACTACGGTCATCACCGAGAAGTATCCCGATTATTGTCACTTCGGGGTTGTCAGATCATAAGACATAATAGGTGACTATAGACTTGCAAGATAGGATCAAGAACACACATATATTCATGAAAACATAATAGGCTCAGATCTGAAATCGTGGCACTCGGGCCCTAGTGACAAGCATTAAGCATAGCAAAGTCATAGCAACATCAATCTCAAAACATAGTGGATACTAGGGATCAAACCCTAACAAAACTAACTTGATTACATGGTAAATCGCATCCAACCCATCACTGTCCAGCAATCTTGCGATGGAATTACTCACGCACGGCGGTGAGCATCATGAAATTGGTGATGAAGGATGGTTGATGATGACGACGGTGACAAATCCCCCTCTCCGGAGCCCCGAACGAACTCCAGATCAGCCCTCCCGAGAGAGATTAGGGCTTGGCGGCGGCTCCGTATCGTAAAATGCCATGAAACTTTCTCTCTGATTTTTTTCTCCCCGAACGTGAATATATGGAGTTGGAGTTGAGGTGGGTGGAGGTCTAGTGGGCCCACGAGACAGGGGGGCGCGCCCAGGGGGAGGAGGCGTGCCCCCCACCCTCGTGGACAGGGCGTGGGCCCCTTGGTCTTGATTCTTTTGCCAGTATTTTTTATATTTTCCAAAAAGTGCCTCCGTGGATTTTCAGGACATTCCGAGAACTTTTCTTTTCTACACATAAAACAACATCATGGCAGTTCTGCTGAAAACAGCGTCAGTCCGGGTTAGTTTCATTCAAATCATGCAAGTTAGAATCCAAAACAATGGCAAACGTGTTTGGAAAAGTAGATACGTTGGAGACGTATCAACTCCCCCAAGCTTAAACCTTTGCTTGTCCTCAAGCAATTCAGTTGATAAATTGAAAGTGATAAAGAAAAACTTTTACAAACTCTGTTTGCTCCTGTTGTTGTAAACATGCAAAGCCAGCATTCAGGTTTTAGCAAATATTATGAACTAACCATACTCATAATAACACCCAGGTCTCACAATTACTCATATCAATGGCATAATCAGCTAGCGAGCCATAATAATAAAACTCGGATGACAACACTTTCTCAAAACAATCATAACATGATATAACAAAATGGTATCTCGCTAGCCCTTTCTGAGACTGCAAAACATAAATGCAGAGCACCTTTAAAGATCAAGGACTGACTAAACATTGTAATTCATGGTAAAAGAGATCCAGTCAAGTCATACCCAATATAAACCAATAGTAATGAATGCAAATGAGAGTGCGCTCTCCAGCGGGTGCTTTTTAATAAGAAGGGTGATGACTCAACATAAAAGTAAATAGATAGGCCCTTTGCAGAGGGAAGCAGGGATTTGTAGAGGTGCCAGAGCTCGATTTAAAATAGAGATTGAATAACATTTTGAGCGGCATACTTTTGCTGTCAACGCAACAACTATGAGATGGTTGTGTCTTCCATACTACATGCATTATAGGCAGTTCCCAAATAGAATGGTAAAGGTTTATACTCCCCCAACCACCAACAAGCATTAATCCATGGCTTGCTCGAAACAACGAGTGCCTCCAACTAACAACATCCCTGGGGGAGTTTTGTTTAATTATTTTGATTTGCTTTGATCTTTTTGGATCATGGGACCGGGCATCCCAGTTACCGGCCCTTTCTCGTGAATGAGGAGCGGAGTCCACTCCTCTTGAGAATAACCCACCTAGCATGGAAGATATAGGCCGCCCTAGTTGAAACATGAGCTGCTCGAGCATACAAAACAGAATTTCATTTGAAGGTTTGGAGTTTGGCACATACAAATTTACTTGGAACGACAGGTAAATACCGCATATAGGTAGGTATGGTGGACTCATGTGGAACAACTTTGGGGTTTAAGGAGTTTGGATGCACAAGAAGTATTCCCGCTTAGTACTGGTGAAGGTTAGCAAAAGACTGGGAAGCGACCAACTGAGAGAGCGACAACAGTCATAAACATGCATTAAAATTAATTCACACCGAATACAAGCATGAGTAGGATATAATCCACCATGAACATAAATATCATGAAGGCTATGTTGATTTGTTTCAACTACATGCGTGAACATGTGCCAAGTCGAGTCACTCAATTCATTCAAAGGAGGATACCATCCCATCATACCACATCATAATCATTGTAATAGCATGTTGGCACGCAAGGTAAACCATTATAACTCATAGCTAATCAAGCATGGCACAAGCAACTATAATCTCTAAATGTCATTGCAAATATGTTTACTTCATAATAAGCTGAATCAGAAACGATGAACTCTTCATATTTACAAAAACAAGAGAGGTCGAGTTCATACCAGCTTTTCTCATCTCAATAAGTCCATCATATATCGTCATTATTGCCTTTCACTTGCACGACCGAACGATGTGTATAATAATAAGAGTGCACGTGCATTGGACTAAGCTGGAATCTGCAAGCGTTCAACTCAAGAGAGAAGACAGGGTAATATGGGCTCTAAGTTAAATAAACAATCATGCATATGAGAGCCACTAAAGATTTTCAATATGGTCTTATCGACCCCCAAAGGAAAGAAAAGAAAAGAAAACTATTTACACGGGAAAGCTCCCAACAAGTAAGAAGAAGAACGAGAAATATTTTTGGGTTTTCATTTTAATTTCTACTACAGACATGGAAATTAAACTAACTAATTTTTTTGTTTTTTCTTAAGGTTTATCAAACACACAAGAAGAAAGCAAGAAAAAGAAAATTAAACTAACATGGATAATACAATGAAAGAGTATGAGCACTGACGACTAGTGTGTGAACATGAATGTAAAGTCGGTGAGAAATACGTACTCCCCCAAGCTTAGGCTTTTGGCCTAAGTTGGTCTAATACCAAGGACCGCCTGGCTGATATCCGTAGTTGTAGCTGGGGTCATACTGAGATGCAGCAGCAACCGCCTCCTGAGCTACGGCATGTTGGTGAGCTGCCTCCGCTCTCCCCTCGTGTTCAGCTGCTTCCTCCCTGATAACAACATATCTTCCTTTTGCCTCATAATCAAAAAGGAAAGGAGCAGGAAGAGTAACATGGACGACATTGCGTCTATCATAGATTAGTCGATATTGGAGGAATTGTTCATTCCTCCTAAGAAATTGATGATTGACCATAGCGTCATAATCTAGATAAGCAGGAGGTATCATCACATCCCCCTCTCGTGGGGATATACCAAGATAATTAGCCACACGAGTTGTATAAATTCCTCCAAATAAATCTCCAGTTCTACTATTATTCTGCAACCTACGTGCAACTATTGCCCCCAAGTTATAACCTTTATAACCTAACACAACACTCTTGAGGACACACAGATCAGGGACACACATGTGACATGCTTCATTTTTACCGTTAATGCATCTACCAATGAAGAGAGCAAAATAATGTATAGCAGGAAAATGAATGCTCTCTATGGTAGCGTGTGTTATGTCCCTGGATTCTCCCATAGTAATACTAGCAAGAAAATCTCTAAATTCAGATTTGTGAGGATCATTAATATTAACCCACTGCGGGAGTTTGCAAGCAATTGTAAAATCCTCTTAGTCCATGGTATAAGATGTATCATAAATATCAAATAGGACACTAGGAGAATTACGCGTACGGTTATATTTAAACCTCCGCACAAAGGAATCAGTCAATTGATAGTACTGAGGACACTTATCTTGTAAGAAGTCCTCCAGCTCAGCATTACACACATACGCGTCAAATTCCTCCTTAAAGCCTGCTTCGACCATGAAATCATTGGATGGCCACTGACAAGCTCGTACATCTGTGTCCCTCGGTAATTCAACATCTTGCTCACATATAGCAATTCTGGGTCCTTTCCTTACCGAGGAACCACCTTGGTACATTCTCCTAGACATAGTTCTTTTTCTGAAAAATTTCTGAAATTTTAGTAACTTCAAAATAAAAGTGAATAAAACTAAACAAGATTGGTAGCAACTACTCCTACAAGTGCCTAGAGCCTATATCATGCATTCGAATTGCTTGGGACCTCATAAATTTAACATGCAAGCTCAAGAACATGGTCACCTATGCAGCAAAAATTTGCAATGAATAAAGCACTAGAACAAAAACTAATTGGACCAATGGAGGAGTCACATACCAAGCAACAATCTCCCAAAGCAGTTTTGTGAATGGAGCTTTGAGCAAGGAGATCGAAAATCGCAGCAAAACGAGCTAGAACTCGTGCTTGACCTGGATGGGGATATTTTTTTGGGTAGAAGATGGAGCGTGTGGGTGCTGGCATAAGTGGAGGGGGGCCACCAGGGGCCCACGAGACAGGAGGGCATGCTAGGGGGTGGGCGCGCCCTCCACTCTCGTGGCCTGGTACTTGCCCCTCCTGTAGTGATTTCAGTGCCTAAAATCCTCAAATATTCCATAAAAAATCATACTAATTTTGCAGGGCATTTGGAGCACTTTTATTTTCGGGATATTTTTTAATGCATGGGTAATTTAGAAAACAGATAGATAATACTATTTTTTTATTTATTCTAAATAATAGAAAGTAAAAAGAGGGTATAGAAGGTTGTGCCTTCTAGTTTCATCCATCTCATGATCATCAAAATGAATCCACTAACAAGGTTGATCAAGTCTTGTTAACAAACTCATTCTGAATAACACGGAACCGGAGAAATTTCGAATAACACTAAGTTGCCTCAATGGGGATATGAACATCCCCAACAATAAGAATATCATACTTTTTCTTGACAGTAGGGAGAGGAAATTCAAAACCTCCAATAATGATAGTTGGAACTTTTCCAATAGAATTGATGCTATGAACTTGAGATTGTTTCCTCGGAAAGTGTATCGTATGCTCATTACCATTAACATGAAAAGTGACATTGCCTTTGTTGCAATCAATAACAGCCCCTGCAGTGTTCAAAAAGGGTCTACCAAGGATAATAGACATACTACCGTCCTCGGGGATATCAAGAATAACAAAGTCCGTTAAGATAGTGACATTTGCAACCACAACAGGCACATCCTCACAAATACCGACAGGTATAACAGTTGATTTATCAGCCATTTGCAAAGATATTTCAGTAGGTGTCAACTTATTCAATTCAAGTATATGATATAAAGAGAGAGGCATAACACTAACACCCGCTCCAAGATCACATAAAGTAGTTCTAACATAATTTCTTTTAATGGAGCATGGTATAGTTGGTACCCCCGGATCTCCAAGTTTCTTTGGTATTCCACCCTTAAAAGTGTAATTAGCAAGCATGGTGGAAATTTCGGCTTCTGGTATCTTTCTTTTGTTTGTAATGATATCCTTCATATACTTAGCATAAGGGTTTGCTTTGAGCATATCAGTAAAGCGCATACGTAAGAAGATAGGTCTAGTCATTTCAGCAAAGCGCTCAAAATCCTCATCATCCTTTGTCTTGGATGGTTTGGGAGGAAAGGGCATGGTTTTCTGAACCCATGGTTCTCTTTCTCTACCGTGCTTCCTAGCAACAAAATCTCTCTTATCATAACGTTGTTTCTTTGATTGTGGGTTATCAAGATCAACAGCAGGTTCAATCTCTACTTCATTGTTTTTGCTAGGTTCAGCATCAACATGAACATTATCATTAACATTATCATTAGGTTCATGTTCATCACCTAATTGTGTTTCAACATCAGAAATAGAAATATCATTGGGATTCTCAGGTGTATTTACAGTAGGTTCACTAGAAGCATGCAAAGTCCTATCATTTTTCTTTTTCTTCTTTTTGGAAGAACTAGGTGCCTCTAAATTATTTCTCTGAGAATCTTGCTCAATTCTCTTAGGGGGGCCTTCAGGATACAAAGGTTCCCGAGTCATTCTACCAGTTCTAGTAGCCACTCTAACATCAAAGTCATTTTTATTATTTAATTCATCAAGCAAATCATTTTGAGCTTTAAGTACTTTCTCAGCTTGAGTAGCAACCGTAGAAGTATATTTGCTAATGAGTTTGAGTTCACCTTTAACTCTAGCCATATTATCGCTCACGCGTCCTATCTCGAAGGCATTATTCTTTAACTCTCTACCAACATAAGCATTAAAACTTTCTTGTCTAGCCATAAAATCATCAAATTCATCTAAGCACGGGCTATGAAATTTAGTAGAGGGGATTTCAACTTTATCATATCTATAGAGAGAATTTACCTTTACTACCTGTGTCGGGTTATCAAGACAATGTGGTTCTTCAACAGGCGGTATATTAAGACCATGTATTTCTTCAATAGGAGGTAAATTCTTAACATCTTCAGCTTTAATACCTTTTTCTTTCATTGATTTCTTTGCCTCTTGCATATCTTTAGGACTGAGAAATAAAACACCTCTCTTCTTCGGAGTGGGTTTAGGAATAGGCTCAGGAGTTGGCTCAATTGGTTCAGGAATTGGCTCAGGAAGGGTCCAATTATTTTCATTAGTCAACATATTATTCAATAGTAATTCAGCTTCGTCGACTGTTCTTTCCCTGAAAACACAACCAGCACAACTATCCAAGTAGTCCTTGGAAGCATCGGTTAGTCCATTATAAAAGATATCAAGTATTTCATTTTTCTTGAGAGGATGATCAGGCAAAGCATTAAGTAATCGGAGAAGCCTCCCCCAATCTTGTGGGAGACTCTCTTCTTTGATTTGCACAAAATTATATATTTCCTGCAAGGCAGCTTGTTTCTTATGAGCAGGGAAATATTTAGCAGAGAATTAATAAATCATATCCTGGGGACTACACACACAACCAGGAGCAAGAGAATTATACCAAGTCTTGGCATCACCCTTTAATGAGAATGGAAATATCTTAAGGATATAATAATAGCGAGATTTATCATCATGAGGAAATAGGGTAGCTATATCATTCAACTTGGTAAGATGTGCCACAACAGTTTCAGATTCAAGGCCATGAAAAGTATCAGATTCAACTAAAGTAATAATCTCAGGATCAACAGAGAATTCATAATCCTTATCAGTAACATAGATAGGTGAAGTAGCAAAAGTAGGGTCAGGTTTCATTCTAGCAGTAAGAGACTATTGCTTCCATTTAGCTAATAACTTCTTAAGATCATATCTATCATTGCAAGCAAAGATAGCTCTAGCAGCTTCTTCATTCATAACATAACCCTCAGGAACAACAGGCAATTCATAATCATTGGGAGAATTTTCATCATCACTATCATCAATAATAACATCTTCCATAATTTCATTCTCTCTAGCCCTAGCAAGTTGTTCATCAAGAAATTCACCTAATGGCAAAGTAGTATCACGCACAGAAGTAGTTTCATCATAAGTATCATGCATAGCAGAAGTGGCATCATCAATAACATGCGACATATCAGAATTCATAGCAGTAGCAGGTTTAAGCATCGCAAGTTTACTAATAAGGGAAGGAGAATCTAGTGCAGAGCTAGATGGCAGTTCCTTACCTCCCCTCGTAGTTGAGGGCAAAATCTTGGTTCTGTCGTCTTTCAAGTTCTTCATAGTGATCAACAGATATAAATCCCAAGTGACTCGGAGAATAGAGCTATGCTCCCCGGTAATAGCGCCAGAAATTAGTCTTGATAACCCACAAGTGTAGGGGATCGCAACAGCTTTCGAGGGTAAATTATTCAACCCAAATTTATTGATTCGACACAAGGGGAGCCAAAGAATATTCTTGAGTATTAGCAGTTGAGTTGTCAATTCAATCACACCTGGATAACTTAGTATCTGCAGCAAAGTATTTAGTAGCAAAGTAATATGATAATACAGGTAACGGTAGCAAAAGTAATGTTTTTGGGTATTGTAGTGATTGTAACAGTAGCAACGGAAAAGTAAATAAGCGAAGAACAGTATATGAAAAGCTCGTAGGCATTGGATCAGTGATGGATAATTATCCCGGATGCGATTCCTCATGTAATAGTATAACATAGGGTGACACAGAACTAGCTCCAGTTCATCAATGTAATGTAGGCATGTATTCCGTAAATAGTCATACGTGCTTATGGAAAAGAACTTGCATCACATCTTTTGTCCTACCCTCCCGTGGCAGCGGGGTCCTAGCAGAAACTAAGGGATATTAAGGCCTCCTTTTAATACAGAACCAGAACAAAGCATTAGCACATAGTGAATACATGAACTCCTCAAACTACGGTCATCACCGAGAAGTATCCCAATTATTGTCACTTCGGGGTTGTCGGATCATAACACATAATAGGTGACTATAGACTTGCAAGATAGGATCAAGAACACACATATATTCATGAAAACATAATAGGTTCAGATCTGAAATCATGGCACTCGGGCCCTAGTGACAAGCATTAAGCATAGCAAAGTCATAGCAACATCAATCTCAGAACATAGTGGATACTAGGGATCAAACCCTAACAGAACTAACTTGATTACATGGTGAATCTCATCCAACCCATCACCGTCCAGCAAGCCTACGATGGAATTACTCATGCACGACGGTGAGCATCATGAAATTGGTGATGGAGGATGGTTGATGATGAGGACGGCGACGAATCCCCCTCTCCGGAGCCCCGAACGGACTCCAGATTAGCCCTCCTGAAAGAGATTAGGGCTTGGCGGCTGCTCCATATCGTAAAACGCAATGAAACTTTCTCTGATTTTTTTCTCCCCGAACGTGAATATATGGAGTTGGAGTTGAGGTCGGTGGAGGTCCAGGGGCCCACGAGACAGGGGGCGCGCCCAGGGGGAGGGGGCACGCTCCCCTCCCTCGTGGGCAGGGTGTGGGCCCCCTGGTCTTGATTCTTTCGCCAGTATTTTTTATATTTTCCAAAAAGTGCCTCCGTGGATTTTCAGGACATTCCGAGAACTTTTCTTTTCTACACATAAAACAACATCATGGCAGTTCTGCTAAAAACAGCGTCAGTCCGGGTTAGTTTCATTCAAATCATGCAAGTTAGCATCCAAAACAAGGGCAAAAGTGTTTGGAAAAGTAGATACATTGGAGACGTATCACCTTGAAAAGGAGCAAATGTTGGAAACCTATTCTACACAGCTCCAAAAGTCCTGAAACTCCACGAAAGTCATTTTTGGAATTAATAAGAATTATTGAGTGAAGAAAGTACCAGAGGGGTCCCACACCCTGGCCACGAGGGTGGGGGCGCATCCACCCCTACTGGGCGCGCCCCCTGTCTCGTGGGCTCCCTGGTGGCCCTCTCGTGCCCATCTTCTGCTATATGAAGTCTTTTAACTTGGAAAAAATCATAAGCAAGCTTACAGGACGAAACTCTGCCACCACGAGGCGGAACCTTGGCGGAACCAATCTAGGGCTCCGGCGGAGTTGTTCTGCCGGGGAGACTTCCCTCAGGGAGGGGGAAATCATCACCATCATCATCACCAATGATCCTCTCATCGGGAGGGGGTTAATCTCCATCAACATCTTCACCAGCACCATCTCCTCTCAAAACCCTAGTTCATCTCTTGTATCCAATCGTGTATCAAAACCAGAAATTGGTACATGTGGGTTGCTAGTAGTGTTGATTACTCCTTGTAGTTGATGCTAATTGGTTTACTTGGTGGAAGATCATATGTTCAGATCCTTAATGCATATTAATACTCCTCTGATCATGAACATGAATATGCTTTGTGAGTAGCTACGTTTGTTCCTGAGGACATGGGTGAAGTCTTGCTATTAGTAGTCATGTGAATTTGGTATTCGTTCGATATTTTGATGAGATGTATGTTTTCTCTCCTCTAGTGGTGTTATGTGAACATCGACTACATGACACTTCACCGTTATTTGGGCCTATAGGAAGGCATTGGGAAGTAATAAGTAGATGATGGGTTGCTAGAGTGACAAAAGCTTAAACCCTAGTTTATGCGTTGCTTCGTAAGGGGCTGATTTGGATCCACTAGTTTCATGCTATGGTTAGGTTTACCTTAATACTTCTTTTGTAGTTGCGGATGCTTGCAATAGGGGTTAATCATAAGTGGGATGCTTGTCCAAGAAAGGGCAGTACCCAAGCACCGGTCCACCCACATATCAAATTATCAAAGTAATGAACGCGAATCATATGAGCGCGATGAAAACTAGCTTGACAATAATTCCCATGTGTCCTCTGGAGCGCTTTTCTCATTATAAGAATTTGTCCAGGCTTGTCCTATGCTACAAAAAGGATTGGGCCATCTTGCTGCACCTTATTTAATTTCATTGCTTGTTACCCGTTACAAATTATCTTATCACAAAACTATCTGTTACCTACAATTTCAGTGCTTGTAGAGAATACCTTACTGAAAATCGCTTGTCATTTCCTTCTGATCCTCGTTGGAAACGACACTCTTACTTATGAAAGGACTACAATAGATCCCCTATACTTGTGGGTCATCAAGACTCTTTTTTGGCGCCGTTGCCGGGGAGTGAAGCGCCTTTGGTGAGTGGAACTTGGTAAGGGAACATTTATATAGTGTGCTAAAATTTTCTGTCACTTGTTACTATGGAAACTAATCCTTTGAGGGGCTTGTTAGGGGCATCTTTGCCCCGACCAGTAGTGATAGAGGCAAAGGTGTCCCATCTTTCGATGAGATGATGGGTATCGCTTTGGTGGAAGTCGACTTTGACGATCCGACTACGAACGTGCGAAGACGTCGTGCCTTAGCAATCGCTAAACCAACTCCGGGAGGTTATTGACCACGCCGGAGCATGATCAACCTGACCACGAAGGTCTATTTCCTGCAAGAAAATGAAGAACATGTAAGAAACTAAGATTGCAATCTGTATATTGCGAATAACAGAGGAACGCTTTATTGATCAAGGTGGGGTTCTGTGACACCTTTGTGTGGTCGTTGAACACAAACGAAGTACGCGAAGTTGCAGCTATGGCGAACTTTTAATCTAAACAAAACCCCAAAGTCTAAACGGTGCCCTAAGGGCTATATATATGGAGGAAGAGGGGGTGAATTTCGTGGCCCTTGGTGGAGGGGTCCGAAACTAACCCTATCTCTTGTTTCCCCACACATACGGACTCTAAAAATAGCCTATACTTATGTATTTCGAAATTACATGGGCCTGGCCCAATAATAAGGTGAGGCAGCACCTAGAATAGCCCCTGGACAAAATTTATGAAGTGGCATCTTGTATATTTCGTCCAAGGCTTCATGCACTCATTATGGTGGCTTCAAAGTCCTGAAATCATCACTTGTAACTCTGTTCTTGTTCCCCTTGCGCATGCCATCATCTCCATGCTTGTTCTTGCTCCAATGTTCATCCTTCTCCAAGCTACGCCCTTCATTTGTAAGCAAAACAAATGTATCCAATTTAGGCAGCATCATATTGTCGTGAACATTAGAATCATTACCAAGTAATGGAAGTACCTGATAATTTAATTGGCGTGCGCGAGCTGTAGTAATTGGTCCAGTATATGTAGTAGTAGGGGTTGTGGGTGTAACAATGGTATTTATGTCCTCATCATCCTCCCCTTCTTGAAATGAAGTCATCCTTGACGGAAGATCATCTTCCTCACCCAAATAAGGCTTCAAATCTGCAATGTTAAAAGTGGGGCTAACCCCAAAATCTGTAGGCAGCTCAAGTTTATATGCATTATCATTTATTTTCTCCAACACCTTAAAAGGACCATCAGCACATGGCATTAACTTTGATTTGCGCAAATCAAGAAATCTATCCTTACGCAAATGTAACCAAACAAGATCTCCAGGTGCAAACACAACATGTTTTCTACCCTTATCTCCAGCAAGTTTATATTTAGCATTCATACGCTCAATGTTTTCCTTAGTTAACTCATGCATTTTTAAAATCAATTCAGCACGTTGTTTAGCATCAAAATTAACCTTCTTCGAAGATGGAAGAGGCAACAAATCAACAGGTGCACGAGGTAGCAAACCATACACAATTTCAAAAGGGCACATCTTAGTAGTAGAATGCAATGAACGATTATAAGCAAATTCAATATGAGCCAATCATTCTTCCCACATTTTCTTATTATTCTTCAAAACAGCCCTAAACATAGTAGACAATGTTCTATTGACTACTTCAGTTTATCCATCAGTTTGGGGGTGACAAGTAGTACTAAAAAGCAGTTTAGTCCCCAACTTAGCCAATAAACATTTCCAAAAGTGGCTAAGAAATTTAGTATCACGATCCGAAACAATAGTATTGGGCACACCATGCAAGCGAATAATTTCACGAAAGAACAAATCAGCAACATCAATGGCATCATCGCTTTTATGACATGGTATAAAGTGTGCCATTTTCGAGAATCTATCCACGACAAAAAATATGATATCCCTCCCCTTCTTTGTTTGAGGTAAACCTAAAACAAAGTCCATAGATATATCCTCCCAAGGAACACTAGGTACAGGCAAAGGCATATATAAACCATGAGGATTGAGTCGTGACTTAGCTTTTTGACACATAGTGCAGCGAGCAATAAAACGCTCAACATACCGTCTCATCTTTGGCCAAAAGAAATGTGTAGCAAGTACGTCCTCCATCTTCTTCGCGCCAAAGTGTCCCATTAATCCTCCTCCATGCGCCTCCTGCAACAACAAAAGACGAATAGAGCTAGCTGGAATACATAGCTTGTTAGCATGAAACACAAATCCATCATTAACGACGAACTTGTTCCATGTTCTCCCTTCTTTACAATTCTGCAATACATCTTTAAAATCAGCATCATGCACATATTGATCTTTGATGGTCTCCAAACCAAATATTTTGAAGTCAAGTTGTGAAAGCATAGTATAGCAATGAGACAATGCATCAGCAATAACATTTTCTTTACCCTTCTTGTGTTTAATAACATAAGGGAAAGTCTCAATGAATTCAACCCATTTAGCATGTCTACGATTCAGTTTAGCTTGACTTTTAATATGTTTCAAAGATTCATGATCAGAATGTATAACAAATTCTTTGGGCCATAAATAATGTTGCCATGTCTCTAAAGTCCGAACAAGAGCATATAATTCTTTATCATAAGTAGAATAATTCAGACTAGGCCCACTCAATTTTTCAGAAAAATATGCAACAGGTTTGCCATCATGTAATAACACACCTCCTAATCCAATTCCACTAGCATCACATTCAAGCTCAAAAGTCTTATTAAAATCAGGAAGTTGGAGTAAAGGAGCATGTGTCAACTTATCTTTCAATACCGTGAAGGCTTCTTCCTATGCGGTACCCCAAACAAAAGGCACATCCTTCTTTGTAAGCTCATTGAGAGGTGCAGCAATGGTGCTGAAATATCTCACAAAACGCCTATAGAATCCAGCAAGGCCAAGAAAACTCCTCACTTGTGTGACCATTTTGGGCTGTGGCCAACTCTCAATAGCTTCAATCTTGGCTTTATCAACTTCAATTCCGTGTGGAGTAACAACATAGCCAAGAAAAGACACTCGGTTGGTGCAAAAGGTGCACTTCCCAAGGTTACCAAACAAACGTGCATCACGTAGAGCAATAAAAGCAGCACGTAAATGTTCCAAATGTTCCTCCAAAGTTCTGCTATAAATCAATATGTCATCAAAGTAAACCACCACAAATCATCCAATGAAAGCACATAAAACTTTGTTCATTAATCTCATGAAAGTACTAGGTGCATTAGTTAACCCAAAAGGCATGACTAACCACTCATGTAATCCAAACTTAGTTTTAAATGTTGTTTTCCATTCATCCCCAAATTTCATACGAATTTGATGGTATCCACTACGCAAATCAACTTTGGAGAATATTGTAGAGCCACTCAATTCATCAAGCATGTCATCCAGCCTAGGAATAGGATGACGATAACGAATAGTAATATTATTAATGCATCTACAATCAACACACATACGCGATGTACCATCCTTTTTCAACACTAAAATAATAGGAACGGCACAAGGACTAAGGGATTCGCGTATATAAACTTTGTCGAGAAGCTCTTGTACTTGACGCGTAATCTCCTTCGTCTCCTCTGGATTGGTACGGTATGGTGCACGGTTGGGTAGCGATGCACCGGGAATTAAGTCAATTTGATGTTCAATCCCTCGAATAGGTGGTAATCCTAGTGGCACGTCTTGTGGGAAGACGTCAGTGAACTCCTGCAAAATGTTAGTGACAGCAGGGGGCAAAGAGGAAGGCACGTCCTCGAATGAAAATAACGCCTCGTTGCACACAAAAGCATAGCAAACAGATTTGCTAAAATCTAGCTCATCAATATCAGATTTAGTGGCAAGTAAGCATGCACTTTTCAATTTAATTTCAGAAGCAACACTAGATGGTTTATTATTAGGCTTCATTTGTTGCTCTAATTATTTTGCCACAATCTTATTTTCACTCTTATTCTTCTCGTGTTTTGCTTTATTAGCTCTATTAATATCATCTTTCAAAATGGAATCAGGAGTCATAGGAAGCAAAGTAATATTTTTATCCTTATGAACAAGAGTATACTGATTGTTTCTACCATGGTGGACAGAATTTTTATCAAATTGCCATGGTCGACCAAGTAATAAGGAACATGCTTGCATAGGTACCACATCACATTCAACATAATCAGCATATGTAGAGATACTAAAATGCACATGAACAGTACATGTTACCTTAACCTTGCCGCTGTTGTTGAACCATTGGATGTAGTAAGGATGTGGATGTGGTCTTGTGGTGAGAGATAGCTTCTCCACCATCTCCATGCTAGCCAAGTTGTTGCAGCTCCCTCCGTCTATGATAACACGCACAGAACGTTCCTTCACAACTCCCTTTGTATGGAACAAATTATGCCTCTGATTTTGCTCAGCTTGTGTGACCTGCACACTCAAAACACGTTGAGCAACTAAACATTCATACCTGTCAGCGTCTTCAGGAGCCATGTATTGCGTCTCATGATTAGAATCATATCCACCATGTTCTTCATGTGTAATAAGGGCCAAAGTCTCCTCATCATAGTCACTAGCAGACTCATACCCACCATCCTCAGTAGCAATCATCACACGCTGAGATTTGCATTCTCGCGCATAATGACCTCTTCCTTTACAACAACGACAAATAATATCACTTGTGTGCCCTGTTGATGCCATGGAAGAAGAAGAGCTCTGTGTAGGTCCAGCAGGTGCGCTCTTGGCAGATAGTGGTGGTTGTGCCTGCTTTCTTGTATCACGGCTGGAGGTGGCACCTGATGGAGGTGCTGGTGTAGTGGAAGTAGAAGATGCACGCGGTGTCCATGAGGAAGGTCGACCTACAGAAAAGTTAGAGCGCGCCATTGCTTGTCGATCCTGCACTTCACGTTCAGCTTTACAAGCAAGATGGAATAAACGAGTGATATTAGTATACTCCTTATACTCTAGAATGGTCTGAATCTCTCTATTTAATCCACCCGTAAAACGTGCAAGCATAGCTTCATTCTCCTCAACAATACCACATCTAATCATGCCAGTTTGTAATTCCTGATAATATTCTTCTACAAAAAAATTCCTTGTCTTATACCCTGCAATTTTTGAAGCAATTCCCGTTGATAATATGGTGGAACCCAACGAGTATGCATAGCAATTTTCAAAGCAGCCCAAGTAGCTGGAATAGGATATAATCTACAATGTTCAGACCACCATACACATGCAAAACTAGTGAAAGCACAAATAGCGGCAGCAACCCGTCTCTCCTCGGGATATTGTAAACATGTAAAATGTTGTTCAGTTTCTAACTCCCAAGTAAGATATATATCAGGAACATATCTACCCTCAAATGGTGGAATATTCAATTTCAGTTTAGGAACATGGTCATGATCTCGTACCTGAGGTGGTGGTGCAGGCCTACCATTGCGATTATATACCTGAGGTCGACCTGCTGGTGGTGTGCTGGTGGTTGCACATAGTTCTGATTTTGATCAACCTCATCCTCATAATCGCCCGCGTACTCATCATCCTCCTGGGTACCAGCAACAGCAGTAGCAGGAGCCAAAGAAGAATCAACAACAGGTACAGCAGCACCAGAAGTTTGGCCATCCTCAAGAGGAACACGCTGCGCTTGTCCATGCTGATTCGGAAGGGGGCGTTGTTGTTGTCGTTGCAGAGGTGCGATAGGTGCAGCCGGCGGTGGTTGTGGAAAACGCGCGAGCAATTCATTAAACTTGTTATCAAGCTTTGTTTCGAACATCTTCTCAATGCCATCTATCTTCTCCATGGCCTCTTCAAATCTGTTTAGCACATCTTGCACCTATCCACTCATCATTTGCTGAAATTTATCATGTAGCTGTTTGTTTGTCAGGTTCCCCAATCAGCCTCATCGGCTTGTGATCCTGCCATGGTTAGCAGCAAATAGAAACAAACAAGAATATGATCCTATAGACTACTAGGAATAGGTGGTGGTGTATCACAAACCCGTCAAGCAAATCTCAAATTCTTACCAGTTCTTACCCAGCAGCAGGAGGTGATCGGCAACCATTGTAGTCAAAACTCTCAAAGCTTGGATAAAGCGGTTACCAGGGAGAGTCAAACGCACGACGTAGATGTATGTGGAGCTGGGAAGGCTTATAATATGGTAGCAAAAAAGGGTCAGCAATAATCAATTCAGAGATACAAAGTTGAATAAACGCTCAACGACGGTACTGTGCTGGTCCTAGGCTAGACCGTGCTAGAGACGCGAGCCTAGAACACTAACAAAATCATGGCGCTGCACGTAAACAAGGGAAAAGCACACTCTGGAAAAAAATTCGCTCTGTTTTTTTTGTGCTGCTCTTTTTTTTGCGAAAAATCACTATAATGGTGAGTGTCTCAAAACTCTTCCCAGGTCAAACTGACAGGATGGGCATGAAATTTTTTGACAATTTTTTTTCCGGAAATCAGGGCAGCAAGGACGAAAAAGTGCGACGAAAAATCACTATGATGGCGAATGTCTCAAAACACTCATGGGGACCTAAAAATAGGATAGGGAAAAATATTTTGGTCGCCGAAATTTTGGCCTAAAAACTGCCCAGGGGTCTCCAGACTTTTTTTTCGAAACCTACTCAGGCAAGGAAACATGAATCAGAAATTAGATGGATCTCGGAAACAAACCTAATACGAAAATAACTCGGATTGGTGGTGGATATATGGTGGTAGGATATGGCAACGGTGGTGGTATATGATAGCGATGGTGGTATATGGATATGGATCGGTGGTATATGGCAGCGTTGGTGGGATATGGCAGCGGTGGTGGTATATGGCAGCGGTGGTGGTATAAGGCAACGTTGGTGGGATATGGCAGCGGTGGTGGTATATGGCAACAACGATGAAGATGGTGCGGCGGCAGCGTGACAAACTGTGACAAAACTCAAAACTCTAAAGGACTAGACGCTAAGACCAACAACTAGACACGACGATGCAACCGCAAATTCAACAAAGCAAAACCCTAAAAAGATTATGCAAAGGCTCAGATTGGTTCGGATATGATGAACTAACCCTAATTTCTTTTTTTGTGGCTTTTTTGTGAACTGTAGGTATGAAGAACCGACTCGATCTAAACTACGAAAAACTGTAAAATCTCACCGAGCAACCTGAAAATCTGATACCACTTGATAGAGGCAAAGGTGTCCTGTCTTTCGATGAGATGATGGATATTGCTTTGGTGGAAGTCGACTTTGACGATCCGACTACAACATGCAAAGACGTCGCGCCTTAGCAATCGCTAAACCAACTCCGAGAGGTTATTGACCACGCGGGAGCACGATCAACCTGACCACGAAGGTCTATTTCCTGCAAGCAAATGAAGAACAAGCAAGAAACTAAGATTGTAATCTGGATATTGCGAATAACAGAGGAAAGCTTTATTGATCAAGGTGGGTTTCTGTGACGCCTTTGTGTGGTCGTTGAACACAAACAAAGTACGCGAAGTTGCAGCTATGGCGAACTTTTAATCCAAACAAAACCCCTAAGTCTAAACGGTGCCCTAAGGGCTGTATATATTTAGGAAGAGGGGGTGAATTTCGTGGCCCTTGGTGGAGGGGTCCGAAACTAAACCTATCTCTTGTTTCCCCACACATACGGACTCTAAAAATAGCCTATACTTATGTATTTCATAATTACATGGGCCTGGCCCAATAATAAGGTGACGCAGCACCTAGAATAGCCTCTGGACGAAATTTATGAAGTGGCATCTTGTATATTTCGTCCAAGGCTTCATGCACTCATTATGGTGGCTTCAAAGTCCTGAAATCATCACTTGTAACTCCGTTCTTGTTTCCCTTGCGCAGGCCATCATCTCCATGCTTGTTCTTGCTCCAATGTTCATCCTTCTCCAAGCTAGGCCCTTCGTTTGTAAGCAAAACAAATGCATCCAATTTAGGTAGCATCATATTGTCATGAACATTAGAATCATTACCAAGAAACGAAAGTACCTGATAATTTAATTGGCGTGCGTGAGCTCTAGTAATTGGTCCAGTATATGTAGCAGTAGGGGCTGTGGGTGTAACAATGGTATTGATGTCCTCATCAAGTAGAGCAAAGAGTTGCTCCTCAACCTACTGAACCTACTGAAAATGTTCACTTTGAGATTCCTTCGGGTATGATAGAGAAACTACTAGCTAATCCCTTTGCAGGAGATGGAACATTGCATCCCGATTTACACCTTATCTATGTGGATGAAGTTTGTGGATTATTTAAGATTGCAGGTATTCCCGATGGTGTTGTTAAGAGGAAGGTCTTCCCTTTATCTTTGAAGGGAGATGCATTGACATGGTATAGGCTATGTGATGATACAAGATCTTGGAACTATAAACGATTGAAATTGGAATTTCACCAGAAGTTCTATCCTATGCATCTTGTTCATCGTGATCGTAATTATATATATAATTTTTGGCCTCGCGAAGGAGAAAGCATCGTTCAAGCTTGGGGGAGGCTTAAGTCAATGTTATATTCATGCCCCAATCATGAGCTCTCAAGAGATATGATTATTCAAAAAAATTATGCTCGGCTTTCTCTCAATGATCGCACCATGCTCGATACTTCCTGTGCTGGTTCTTATATGCTGAAGACTATTGAATTCAAGTGGGATTTATTGGAAAGAATTAAACACAACTATGAAGATTGGGGTTCCGACGATGGTAAGGAGTCAGGTATGACACCTAAGTTTGATTGTGTTAAATCTTTTATGGATACCGATGATTTTCGTGGATTTAGCGCTAAATATGGACTTGACTCTGAGATAGTAGCTTCTTTATGTGAATCTTTTGCTACTCATGTTGATCTCCCTAAGGAGAAGTGGTTTAAATATAATCCTCCCATTGAAGTAAAAGTAGCTGCACCTGTTACAGTTGAAGAAAAGACTATCACTTATAATGATCCTATTGTTCCTACTACTTATGTTGAGAAACCACCTTCCCCTGTTAGGATAAAGGATCATGCTAAAGCTTCAACTGTTGTTCGTAAGAGTAATACTAGAACATATACACCTATTGAGCAAATTAAAGTTGAACCTAGTATTGCTATGGTTAAAGATCTCTTGGCTGATAATATAGATGGGCATGTTATTTACTTTTGTGATGAAGCTGCTAATATTGCTAGACCAGATGCTAAGATACATAGACCTGTTGTAGGCATGTCTGTTATTTCTGTTAAAATAGGAGATCATTGTTATCATGGCTTATGTGATATGGGTGCTAGTGCTAGTGCAATACCTCATTCCTTATATGAAGAAATCATGCATGATATCGCACCCGCTGAAATAGAAGTTATTGATGTTACTATTAAGCTTGCAAATAGAGATACTATTTCACCAATTGGGATTGTTAGAGATGTCGAAGTCTTGTGTGGGAAGGTTAAATATCCTGCTGATTTTCTTGTTCTTGGTTCCCCACAAGATAGGTTTTGTCCCATTATATTTGGTAGACCCTTCTTGAATACTGTCAATGCTAGGATTGATTGTGAAAAGGATATTGTTACAATTGGCTTGGGGGATATGAAACATGAATTTAATTTTGCTAAATTTCGTAGACAACCCCATGATAAAGAATTGCCTAGTAAGGATGAAATTGTTTGTCTTGCTTCTATTATCGTGCCTCCTACTGATCCTTTGGAACAATATTTGCTAGACCATGAAAATGATATGTTTATGAATGAAAGAAGGGAGATAGATGAAGTATTCTTTCAACAGGGTCCTATTCTGAAACACAACTTGCTTGTTGAAATCCTAGGGGATCCCCCTCCACCCAAGGGTGATCCCGTGTTTGAGCTTAAACCTTTACCTGATAATCTTAAATATGCTTATCTTGATGAAAAGAAGATATATCCTGTTATTATTAGTGCTAACCTTTCAGAGCAGGAAGAGGAAAGATTATTGAAAATTCTGAAAAAGCACCGTGCTGCTATTGGATATACTCTCGATGATCTTAAGGGTGTTAGTCCCACTCTATGCCAACACAAAATTAAATTGGAGGAAGGTTCCAAACCAGTTAGAGATCATCAATGATGACTAAACCCGAAGATGAAAGAAGTGGTAAGAAAGGAGATACTAAAACTCCTTGAGGCAGGTATAATTTATCTAGTTGTTGATAGTGATTGGGTAAGTCCTGTCCATTGTGTCCCTAAGAAGGGAGGTATTACTGTTCTTCCTAATGATAAAGATGAATTGATTCCGCAAAGAATTATTACAGGATATAGGATGGTAATTGATTTCTGTAAATTAAATAAAGCTACTAAGAAAGATCATTACCCTTTACCTTTTATTGATCAAATGCTAGAAAGACTATCCAAACATACACATTTCTGCTTCCTAGATGGTTATTCTGGTTTCTCTCAAATACCTGTGTCAGCGGACGATCAATCATAAACTACTTTTACTTGCCCTTTCGGTACTTTTGCTTATAGACGTATGCCTTTTGGTTTATGTAATGCACCTGCTACCTTTCAAAGATGTATGATGGCTATATTCTCTGACTTTTGTGAAAAGATTTGTGAGGTATTCATGGATGACTTCTCCATTTATGGATCCTCTTTTGATGATTGCTTGAGCAACCTTGATCGAGTTTTGCAGAGATGTGAAGACACTAGTATCGTCTTGAATTGGGAAAAGTGCCACTTTATGCTTAATGAAGGCATTGCCTTGGGGCATAAAATTTCTGAAAGAGGTATTGAAGTTGATAAAGCTAAAGTTGATGCTATTGAAAAGATGTCGTGTCCCAATGACATTAAAGGTATAAGAAGTTTCCTTGGTCATGCCGGTTTTTATAGGAGGTTCATTAAGGACTTTTCTAAAATCTCTAGGCCTCTGACTAATCTATTGCAAAAAGATATTCCTTTTGTTTTCCATGATGATTGTGTAGAAGCATTTGAAATACTTAAGAAAGCTTTGATCACTGCACCTATTGTTCAGCCACCTGATTGGAATTTACCCTTTGAAATTATGTGTGATGCTAGCGATTATGTTGTAGGTGTTGTTCTAGGACAAAGATCTGATAAGAAACTAAATGTTTTCCAGTATGCTAGTAAAACTCTTGACACTGCCCAGAGAAATTATGCTACTACTGAAAAGAATTCTTAGCAGTTGTATTTGCATGTGATAAGTTCAGACCTTATATTGTTGATTCTAAAGTAACTATTCACACTGATCATGATGCTATTAAATATCTTATGGAAAGAAAGATGCTAAACCTAGACTTATTAGATGGGTCCTCTTGCTCCAAGAATTTGATTTGCATATTATTGATAGAAAGGGAGCTGAGAACCCCGTTGCAGACAACTTGTCTAGGTTAGAGAATGTTCTTGATGACCCACTACCTATTTATGATAGCTTTCCTGATGAACAATTAGCGGTCATTAATGCTTCTCGTACTACTCCATGGTATGTTGATTATGCTAATTACATTGTTGCTAAATTTATACCACCTAGTTTCACGTACCAGCAAAAGAAAAAGTTCTTTTCTGATTTAAGACATTACTTCTGGGATGACCCACACCTTTATAAAGAAGGAGTAGATGGTGTTATTAGACATTGTGTACTTGAGCATGAAGAGGAACAGATTCTACGCAAGTGTCACTCCAAACCATATGGAAGACATCACGCTGGAGATAGAACTGCACATAAGGTATTGCAATCAGGTTTTTATTGGCCTGCTCTCTTCAAAGATGCCCGTAAGTTTATCTTGTCTTGTGATGAATGTCAAAGAATAGGTAATATTAGTAGACGTCAAGAAATTTCTATGAATTATTCTCTTGTTATTGAACCATTTGATGTTTGGGGCTTTGATTATATGGGACCTTTTCCTGCCTCTAATGGATTTACACATATTTTAGTTGTTGTTGATTACGTTACTAAGTGGGTAGAAGCTATTCCAACTAGTAGTGTTAATCATAACACCTCTATTAGGATGCTTAAAGAAGTTATTTTTCCGAGGTTTGGAGTCCCTAGATACTTAATGACTGATGGTGGTTCACATTTTATTCATTGTGCTTTCTGTAAAATGCTTGCTAAGTATGATGTTAATCATAGAATTGCATCTCCTTATCACCCGCAGTCTAGTGGTCAAGTAGAATTGAGCAATAGAGAGCTCAAATTAATTTTGCAAAAGACTGTTAATAGATCTAGAAAGAATTGGTCCAAGAAACTTGATGATGCATTGTGGGCCTATAGAACTGCATATAAAAATCCTATGGGTATGTCTCCGTATAAGATGGTTTATGGAAAAGCGTGTCACTTACCTCTCGAACTTGAACATAAGGCATATTGGGCCATTAAAGAGCTCAACTATGATTTCAAACTTGCCGATGAGAAGAGGTTATTTGATATTAGCTCACTTGATGAATGGAGAACCCAAGCCTATGAGAATGCCAAGCTGTTTAAAGAAAAAGTTAAAAGATGGCATGACAAAAGGATACAAAAGCGTGAATTTAACGTAGGTGATTATGTGCTGCTATTCAACTCCCGTTTAAGATTTTTTGCAGGAAAACTTCTCTCTAAATGGGAAGGTCCTTACGTTATCGAGGAGATCTACCATTCCGGTGCCATAAAAATCAACAACTTCGAAGGCACAAGTCTGAGGGTGGTGAACGGTCAAAGAATCAAACATTATATCTCAGGTAATCCTATAAATGTTGAAACTAATATTATTGAAACTGTAACCCCGGAGGAATACATAAGGGACACTTTCCAGAATGTTTCAGACTCCAAAAAGGAATAGGTATGTGGTACGGTAAGTAAACCGACTCCAAAATAGTTCTAATGGCAATTTTTCTTTGTTTTGGAATATTTAAGAATTTAGGAAAGAAAGAAGTAATCCGGGAAGGACACGAGGCCTCCACGAGGGTGGAGGGTGCGCCCACCCTTACTGGGCGTGCCCCTGCCTCGTGGGCACCTCGTGTGCTCTCCGAACTCTGTTTTCTTGCACGTTACTTCTTTTGGTCGGTAAAAAAACATTATATAATCTCCCGGAGGTTATGACCACCGTATCATGCAAAAATCTTCTATTTTCATTTCAAGTTGTTTCTGTTACAGATTTAGAGCAAGATGTCTTCTCAAGAGTCAGTCAAGGAGAGTCAGGTGTCCCACCCGACGCCAGGTCCAGGAGCAAATGGTGATGCTTATCACTTTGGGCCATCAACGGAGGATGAGATGGAGGCTGATTTGAAAAGGATAGATGCCATGGAGGAGGATCAAGAAGTTACCTCTCACTTCCAAGCAGGATTCATGATGGGGAAACTACAGAGCTCAGCTATTCCAAACTCAGTCATCCCTTCCAATGTTAAATTTCTTTATTATGAAAATATGAAAAAGAGTGTCACTTGTTCTCCAGAAACTATGCAGCATCCTTGGGTAAAAGGAGCTTTAGCTATCATGGGAAAGATTCGCAAGGAAAATATGGACCTGAAGCAACAAGTAAATAAGCTCGAGGAGGAGAATCGTATCCTGAGGGGCATCATCACCAAGAAGATCTCAACCCCAACTCTGAAGAAGGAGACATAATCACATGCGTATGGGCACTCCCCTTGGCAACTGCCAAGCTTGGGGGAGTTACCCCGGTATCGTATCACCATCACACTCCTATCTTTACTATTTTATTTAGTTCGATCCTTTTAGTAATATCTTGATCTAATAGAATAAAGTTTTGGTATGATTTAGTTTTGAGTTTTGCTTTGTGATCCCTCTATGTAATCGAGTTCGTGAGCTATATAATAAAGATTAGTGTTGAGTCAAGGGCTTTGCTATCTTGCTATGATCTTGAGAAAATAGAAAGAGTAAAAAGAATAAAGAGTTCATATTGATCTTATGGATAGTAATGACTTCACATATAAAGAATATGATACATAAAAGTTGTTGAGAGTTGACAAACATAGTTTTGGTCATCGTTGCAATTAATAGGAAGTAATAAAGAAAGAGAGGTTCTCACATATAAATATACTATATTGGAAATCTTTTGTGATTGTGAGCACTCATTAAAATATGACATGCTAAAGAGTTGATGTTGGACAAGGAAGACAACATAATGGGTTATGTTTTCTCACATCTTAGTTAAAGTATATTGTCATGTATCGTCCAGCATGTTGAGCTTGCCTTTCCCCCTCATGCTAGCCAAATTCCTTGCACCAAGTAGAGATACTACTTGTGCTTCCAAATATCCTTAAACCCAGTTTTGCCATGAGAGTCCACCATACCTACATATGGATTGAGTAAGATCCTTCAAGTAAGTTTTCATGTTGCAAGCAATAAAAATTGCTCTCTAAATATGTATGACTTATTAGTGCGGAGAAAATAAGCTTTATACGATCGTGTGATATGGAAGTAATAAAAGCGATGGACTGCATAATAAAGGTTCATATCACAAGTGGCAATATAAAGTGACGTTCTTTTGCATTAAGATTTTGTGCATCCAACCCTAAAAGCCCATGACAACCTCTGCTTCCCTCTGCGAAGGGCCTATATTTTGCTTTATGTCTTTTACTTTATGCAAAGAGTCAAGGTGATCTTCACCTTTCCCTTTTTCATTTTATCCTTTGGCAAGCACCTCGTGTTGGAAAGATCCTGATATATATATATCCAATTGGATGTAAGTTAGCATGAACTAATATTGTTGACATCACCCAAAGGTGAATACGTTGGGAGGCGAAATTATAAGCTCCTATCTTTCTCAGTGTCTGATTAAAACTCCATAACCATAAGTATTGCGTGGGTGTTAACAATTGTAGAAGACTATATGATAGTTGAGTATGTGGACTTGCTAAAAAGCTCTATTCTTGACTCCTTCCGATGTTATGATAAATTGCTATTGCTTCAATGACTGAGATTATAGTTTGTTAGTTCTCAATGAAGTTTATGATCCATACTTGACATTGTGAATAGATTGTTACTTGAGGATAAGAAATCATATGACAAAATCTATTTATGTTGCTGTTATAAGAATGAGCATGATGCTCTCATGTCCGTATTTTATTTTTATCGACACCTCTATCTCTAAACACGTGGACATACTTTTCGATATCGGCTTCCACTTAAGGACAAGCGAGGTCTATGCTTGGGGGAGTTGATACGTCCATTTTGCATCATGCTTTTATATCAGTATTTATTGCATTATGGGCTATTATTACACGTTATGTCACAATACTTATGGCTATTCTCTCTTATTTTACAAGGTTTATCATGAAGAGGGAGAATGCCGGCAACTAGGATTCTGGGCTGGAAAAGGAGCAAATGTTGGAAACCTATTGTGCACAGCTCCAAAAGTCCTGAAACTCCACGAAAGTCATTTTTGGAATTAATAAGAATTATTGAGCGAAGAAAGTACCAGAGGGGGCCCACACCCTGGCCACGAGGGTGGGGGGCGCGCCCACCCCTACTGGGCGCGCCCTTGTCTCGTGGGCCCCCAGGTGGCCCTCCGGTGCTGATCTTCTGCTATATGAAGTCTTTTACCCTGGAAAAAATCATAAGAAATCTTACGGGATGAAACTCCGCCGCCACGAGGCGGAACCTTGGTGGAACCAATGTAGGGCTCCGGCGAAGCTGTTCTGCCGGGGAAATTTCCCTCCGGGAGGGGGAAATCATCACCATCGTCATCACTGATACGTCTCCAATGTATCTATAATTTACGAAGCATTCATGCTATTATATTATCTGTTTTGGATGTTTACGGGCATTATTATACACTTTTATATTATTTTTGGGACTAACCTATTAACCGGAGGCCCAGCCCATATTGTTGTTTTCTTGCCTATTTCAGTGTTTCGAAGAAAATGAATATCAAACGGAGTCCAAACAAAATGAAACCTTCGGAAACGTGATTTTTGGAACGAACGTGATCCAGGAGACGTGGAGCTGAAGTCAGGGAAGCTTCAAGGAGGCCACGAGGCAGGGGGCACGCCCACCCCCGTTGGGCGCGCCCTCCACCCTCGTGGGCCCCTCATGGCTCCCCTAACCGACTTCTTTTTCCTATATCGGTCCATATACCCTAAAACCTTCGAGGAGCACAATAAATCGGGAGTTCCATCGCCGCAAGCCTCTGTAGCCACCAAAAACCTCTCGGGAGCCCGTTCCGGCACCATGCCGGAGGGGGGGGGGATCCCTCACCGGTGGCCATCTTCATCATCTCGACGCTCTCCATGACGAGGAGGGAGTAGTTCACCCTCGGGGCTGAGGGTATGTACCAGTAGCTATGTGTTTGATCTCTCTCTCTCTCATGTTCTTGAGGTGATACGATCATGATGAATCGCGAGCTTTGCTATTATAGTTGGATCTTATGATGTTTCTCCCCCTCTACTCTCTAGTAATGAATTGAGTTTTCCCTTTGAAGTTATCTTACCGGATTGAGTCTTTAAGGATTTGAGAACACTTGATGTATGTCTTGCCGTGCTTATCTGTGGTGACAATGGGATATTCACGTGATCCACTTGATGTATGTTTGGGTGATCAACTTGCGGGTTTAATGAACTTATGCATAGGGGTTGGCACACGTTTTCGTCTTGACTCTCTGGTAGAAACTTTGGGGCACTCTTTGAAGTACTTTGTGTTGGTTGAATAGATGAATCTGAGATTGTGTGATGCATATCGTATAATCATGCCCACGGATACTTGAGGTGACAATGGAGTATCTAGGTGACATTATGGTTTTGGTTGATTTGTGTCTTAAGGTGTTATTCTAGTATGAACTCTATGATAGATTGAACGGAAAGAATAGCTTCATGTTATTTTACTACGGACTCTTGAATAGATAGAACAGAAAGGATAACTTTGAGGTGGTTTCGTACCCTTCCATAATCTCTTCGTTTGCTCTCCGCTATTAGTGACTTTGGAGTGACTCTTTGTTGCGTGTTGAGGGATAGTTATATGATCCAATTATGTTATTATTGTTGAGAGAACTTGCACTAGTGAAAGTATGAACCCTAGGCCTTGTTTCCTAGCATTGCAATACCGTTTACGCTCACTTTTATCATTAGTTACCTTGCTGTTTTTATATTTTCAGATTACAAAAACCTATATCTACCATCCATATTGCACTTGTATCACCATCTCCTCGCCGAACTAGTGCACCTAGACAATTTGCCATTGTATTGGGTGTGTTGGGGACACAAGAGACTCTTTGTTATTTGGTTGCAGGGTTGCTTGAGAGAGACCATCTTCATCGTACGCCTCCCACGGATTGATAAACCTTAGGTCATCCACTTGAGGGAAATTTGCTACTGTCCTACAAACCTCTGCACTTGGAGGCCCAACAACGTCTACAAGAATAAGGTTGTGTAGTATACATCAAGCTCTTTTCTGGCGCCGTTGCCGGGGAGGTGAGTGCTTGAAGGTATATCTTTAGATCTTGCAATCGAATCTTTTTGTTTCTTGTTTTATCACTAGTTTAGTTTATAAAAGAAAACTACAAAAAAATGGAATTAAGTTTGCCTCATACGCTTCATCTTTTTAATATCTTTCGAGAAAATGATGGAAAGGAAATTTGTGCTCAGTTGCTAGAAGAAGAATGCATTAAAATGTTTGGTACTGGATTGTTTGATGAGCATGATTGCAATGTTGTTAGTATGAATTCCTTGAATATCCATTATGCTAATGATATGCAAAGCCACAAGCTTGGGGAAGCTATGTTTGACGAAGATGATATGTTTAGTCCCCCAAGTTTTGATGAGAATATTTATTATGATGAAAGCATGCCTCCTATTTATGATGATTATATTTATGAAAGTGGATTTGGAGAGGTCATGACTTTATTTAGTGATGAATCCACTATTTCGGAAGAGGTTCCAATTGATTGTGAGAACAAAGTTGCTATCTATGATGATTATTGTGATAACTTGTATGCTATTAGGAATAATGATAACCATGAAACTTGTCATCATGGTTTTAGTTTTCAATTGGATTATGCCTCACATGATAATTATTTTGTTGAGTTTGCTCCCACTACTATTCATGAGAAGAAATTTGCTTATGTGGAGAGTAGTAAATTTTCTATGCTTGTAGATCATGAAAAGAATGCTTTAGGTGTTGGTTATATTGTTGAATTCATTCATGATGCTACTGAAAATTATTATGACGGAGGAATATATGCTTGTAGGAATTGCAATAATATCAAGTTTCCTCTCTATGTGTTGAAAATTTTGAAGCTATGCTTGTTTTACCTTCCTGTGCTAGTTGATTATTGTTCTCATAAGTTGTTTGCTCACAAAATCCCTATGCATAGGAAGTGGGTTAGGCTTAAATGTGCTAGTCTTATGCTTCATGATGCTCCCGTTATGTTTCAATTCTTGTCTTTTATGTGAGCATCATTGTCATCATCATGCCTACCTAGAAAGGCATTAAAGAAAATCGCTTGTTGGAAGACAACCCAATATTTACCTTTACTGTTTTAGTGTGTCCACATGATTATGCTACTGTAGTTATCATTTTTTATAGCTTTTGTTTCAATAAAGTGCCAAGTAAGACCTTTAGGATAGCTTACGGTGATAGTTGTGTTGATCCTGCTGAAAATCAGAAACTTTTGCACCCAGTAAATTAGTTTTGATAATTCACAGAAACATGCTTATGATCTTATTATTTTTCTCTGGATTGGTACACATATTGCTTAGGACTTCCTAAATTTGTAGAATTTTTGGAGTTCCAGAAGTATACGTTTGATACAGATTACTACAGATTGTTCTGTTTTTGACAGATTCTGTTTTCTATGTGTTGTTCGCTTATTTTGATGAATCTATGAGTAGTATCAGAGGGTATGAACCAAAAGTGGTGATTTATTTTCATATACTAACGAAGCTCACGAGTTTCCTGTTGAGTTTTGTGTTGTGAAGTTTTCAAGTTTTGGGTAAAGATTCGATGGACTATGGAATAAGGAGTGGAAATATCCTAAGCTTGGGGATGCCCAAGGCACCCCAAGGTAATATTCAAGGACAACCAAGAGCCTAAGCTTGGGGATGCCCCAGATGGCATCCCCTCTTTCGTCTTCATTCATCGGTAACTTTACTTGGAGCTATATTTTTACTCACCACATGATATGTGTTTTGCTTGGAGCGTCATTTTCATTTTATTTGCTTGGTATTATTCAGAATAATGTTTTGCATCTTTATTTTCAATAAGAATGTCAAGGATAGCCTTTACCATGCTTATTTTGCAAGTATACATGTTGCTGTTAGAAAACAGAAAGTTTACCGCTGTTGCAAAAAATCCCTAGAAAAGTCAGAGAATGATATAATGTTGAAAGTTTTTGCATATTGAGTTCTGATAAATATTCTATGGCATAGTATTTTTCTTATAATTTTTGGAGTTAGGGAAGTATGATGAATCTTGCATTCTTTACAGACTATACTGTTTTGGCAGATTGCTGTTATGTTTGCATTGTTTGCATATGTTTGCTTGTTTAATGATTCTATTTGAGGATAGGAGTATTAAATATGAAGAGACATTTAGTATGCAATGTTGAATAATAATTTTAGTGATTTTTTACAGTAGGAAATGATAAGGTTTTTGCATTGGTTTAAACTAACTTATCTCATGAGTTCTTGTTGAGTTGGTGTGGATGAAGCTTTCGAGATTTAGGAAACCGAGATATAAAAGGAATTAAGGAGACATAAAAGATCAAGCTTGGGGATGCCCAAGGCACCCCAATATAATGTTTCAAGAAGTCTCAAGCATCTAAGCTTGGGGTTGCCACGGTAGGCATCCCACCTTTCTTCTTCAACAATTATTGGTTAGTATCGGTTGAGCCTAAGTTTTTGCTTCTTCACATGAGTCGTGCTATCCATGCAATGCCATTGTATTTTGCTTTGCTTGTTGTTTGAATAAATTACCAAGATCTGAAATTTTTAAATGAGAGAGAGTCTTCACATAGTTACATAATTATTTAACTACTCATTGGTCTTCACTTATATCTTTTTGGAGTAGTTTGTCATTTACTCGTGTGCTTCACTTATATCCTATGAGTAAATGGCTGAATGAGTTGAATGTCATAAATCTGAAATTATATATGTCTCATTTTCTTATCCCATGGGGAGTAATGACTTCACATCTAAGAAGTAGAGGTTGTAAATTTATTGAAGGTTAGCAAGCATTGTATTGGTCACTTGATTAATTCATGAAAGAATATTGAAGGAAGAGAGATTTCACGTATAAATATACTATCTTGGACATCTTTTATAATTGTGGGCACTCATTAAGTATGACATGCTAAAGAGTTGATGTTGGACAAGTAAGACAACATAATGGGTTATGTTTTCTCACATCTCAGTTAAAGTATATTGTCATGGATCGTCCAACATGTTGAGCTTGCCTTTCCCCCTCATGATAGCCAAAATCCTTGCACCTAGTAGAGATACTACTTGTGCTTCCAAATATCCTCAAACCCAGTTTTGCCATGAGAGTCCACCGTACCTACCTATGTATTGAGTAAGATCCTTCAAGTAAGTTGTCATGTTGCAAGCAATAAAAATTGCTCTCTAAATACGTATGACTTATTGGTGCGGAGAAAATAAACTTTATACGATCATGTGATATGGAAGTAATAAAAGCGACGGACTGCATAATAAAGGTTCATATCACAAGTGGCAATATAAAGTGACGTTCTTTTGCATTAAGATTTTGTGCATCCAACCCTAAAAGCAAACGACAACCTCTGCTTCCCTCTGCGAAGGGCCTATCTTTTGCTTTATGTCTTTTACTTTATGCAAAGAGTCAAGGTGATCTTCACCTTTCCCTTTTTCATTTTATCCTTTGGCAAGCACCTCGTGTTGGAAAGATCCTGATATATATATCCAATTGGATGTAAGTTAGCATGAACTATTATTGTTGACATCACCCAAAGGTGAATACGTTGGGAGGCAACACTATAAGCCCCTATCTTTATCAGTCTCCGATTAACTCCATAACCATAAGTATTGCGTGAGTGTTAGCAATCATGGAAGACTATATGATAGTTGAGTATGTGGAGTTTGCTAAATCAAAGCTCTGACATAGACCCTTCCTAAAAATAAGATTAATTGGAATTGTTTGATGACTGAGAATGAAGTTTGCTAGTTTTCAAGACAGTTTATGGTCTATGCTTTAACATGTGAATAGTTTGTTACTCGACCTTGAAAAGTTTTATGAGATGAACTACTGTTATGACATATAATCGTGCTAGAAAAGGTGATTGAAATTATCATTGATCAAACTTGTGCACCTGCTAGCATTCACACTTTATAAATTCTTTCTTTTATCATTTACCTACTCGAGGAGGAGCAGGAATTAAGCTTGGGGATGCTGATACGTCTCCAATGTATCTATAATTTATGAAGCATTCATGCTATTATATTATCTGTTTTGGATGTTTACGGGATTTATTATACACTTCTATATTATTTTTGGGACTAACCTATTAACCGGAGGCCCAATCCATATTGTTGTTTTCTTGCCTATTTCAGTGTTTCGAAGAAAAGGAATATCAAACGGAGTCCAAACGGAATGAAACCTTCGGAAGCGTGATTTTTCGAACGAACGTGATCCAGGAGATGTGGAGCTGAAGTCAGGGAAGCTTCGAGGAGGCCATGAGGCAGGGGGGCATGCCCACCCCCCTGGGCGTGCCCTCCACCCTCGTGGGCCCCTCATGGCTCCCCTGGCCGACTTCTTTTGCCTATATAAGTCCATATACCCTAAAACCTTTGAGGAGCACAATAGATCGCGAGTTCTGCCACCGCAAGCCTCTGTAGCCACCAAAAACCTCTCGGGAGCCAGTTCCGGCACCCTGCTGGAGGGGGGATCCCTCACCGGTGGCCATCTTCATCATCCCGGCGCTCTCCATTATGAGGAGGGAGTAGTTCACCCTCGGGGCTGAGGGTATGTACCAGTAGCTATGTGTTTGATCTCTCTCTCTCGTGTTCTTGAGGTGATACGATCTTGATGTGACGCGAGCTTTGCCACTATAGTTGGATCTTATGATGTTTCTCCCCCTCTACTCTCTTGTAGTGAATTGAGTTTTCCCTTTGAAGTTATCTTATCGGATTGAGTCTTTAAGATTTGAGAACACTTGATGTATGTCTTGTCATGCTTATCTGTGGTGACAATGGGATATTCATGTGATCCACTTGATGTATGTTTTGGTGATCAACTTGCGGGTTTAATGAACTTATGCATAGGGGTTGGCACACGTTTTTGTCTTGACTCTCTGGTAGAAACTTTGGGACACTCTTTGAAGTACTTTGTGTTGGTTGAATAGATGAATCTGAGATTATGTGATGCATATCGTATAATCATGCCCACGAATACTTGAGGTGATAATGGAGTATCTAGGTGAAATTAGGGTTTTGGTTGATTTGTGTCTTAAGGTGTTATTCTAGTATGAACTCTATGATAGATTGAACGGAAAGAATAGCTTCATGTTATTTTACTACAGACTCTTGAATAGATAGAACAGAAAGGATAACTTTGAGGTGGTTTCGTACCCTACCATAATCTCTTCGTTTGCTCTCCACTATTAATGACTTTGGAGTGACTCTTTGTTGCATGTTGAGGGATAGTTATATGATCCAATTATGTTATTATTGTTGAGAGAACTTGCACTAGTGAAAGTATGAACCCTAGGCCTTGCTTCCTAGCATTGCAATACCGTTTACACTCACTTTTATCATTAGTTACCTTGCTGTTTTTATATTTTCAGATTGCAAAAACCTATATCTACCATCCATATTGCACTTGTATCACCATCTATTCGCCGAACTAGTGCACCTATACAATTTGCCATTGTATTGGGTGTGTTGGGGACAAAAGAGACTCTTTGTTATTTGGTTGCAGGGTTGCTTGAGAGAGACCATCTTCATCCTACGCCTCCCACGGATTGATAAACCTTAGGTCATCCACTTGAGGGAAATTTGCTACTGTCCTACAAACATCTGCACTTGGAGGCCCAAAAACGTCTACAAGAAGAAGGTTGTGTAGTAGACATCAATCACCAACGATCCTCTCATCGGGAGGGGGTCAATCTCCATCAACATCTTCACCAGCACCATCTCCTCTCAAAACCCTAGTTCATCTCTTGTATCCAATCGTGTATCAAAACCACAAATCGGTACCTGTGGGTTGCTAGTAGTGTTGATTACTCCTTGTAGTTGATGATAATTGGTTTACTTGGTGGAAGATCATATGTTCAGATCCTTAAGGCATATTAATACTCCTCTGATCATGAACATGAATATGCTTTGTGAGTAGTTATGTTTGTTCCTGAGGACATGGGTGAAGTCTTGCTATTAGTAGTCATGTGAATTTGGTATTCGTTTGATATTTTGATGAGATGTATGTTGTCTCTCCTCTAGTGGTGTTATGTGAACGTCGAATACATGACACTTCACCATTATTTGGGCCTAGAGGAAGGCATTGAGAAGTAATAAGTAGATTATGGGTTGCTAGAGTGACAGAAGCTTAAACCCTAGTTTATGCGTTGCTTCGTAAGGGGCTGATTTGGATCCACTAGTTTCATACTATGGTTAGGTTTACCTTAATACTTATTTTGTAGTTGCGGATGCTTGCAATAGGGGTTAATCATAAGTGGGATGCTTGTCCAAGAAAGGGCAATACCCAAGCACCGGTCCACCCACATATCAAATTATCAAAGTAACGAACGCGAATCTTATGAGCATGATGAAAACTAGCTTGACGATAATTCCCATGTGTCCTCGGGAGCGCTTTTCTCATTATAAGAATTTGTCCAGGCTTGTCCTTTGCTACAAAAAGGATTGGGCCACCTTGCTGCACCTTATTTACTTTCATTGCTTGTTACCCGTTACAAATTATCTTATCACAAAACTATCTGTTACCTACAATTTTAGTGCTTGCAGAGAATACCTTACTGAAAACCGCTTGTCATTTCCTTCTGCTCCTCGTTGGGTTCGACACTCTTACTTATCGAAAGGACTATGATAGATCCCCTATACTTGTGGGTCATCAAGGGTCAGGTGCCTCAGTCGACATCGGCACCAGAGACGATGGTCTAGCGATCCGGAGATCCGGCTCGGGCCAATGTTACTTTTGCCAATCCACTGTCGACTGATCGTCCTTCGGCGTCGACTGCTCAAGTCTCTGCCACGCCCGCACAACTCCATGCTTCAGATCCTATGATCACTCCGACTGTACTGCCGTCATCGCTCTTTGTGGCATACCACACTCCAGACGACCCGCCGAGTGCCGCCAGGGAAGCCCTTCTCCAGGCAAACCATTTGATGGAGTAGATGAGATGGTGCACGAGGCCAGTCAGGTTGCCTACAATGCCAGCACTGCTCTGCAGGTCAATGTCAAGGTTAGTTGGTTTCCGACCGGTCTCTCGATTAGTGGTAGTTGCGACTGCTGCTTCATTGTCCGTGAGGTGTCCTTGGATCAGCGTTTTGGAACCTTTTATGTGCATCTATCATGGGTCTGCATTTCACATCCAATCACCTGCTGGGTGTTCTGACTTAGTGTTGAATAGTTCTTCCACTTGAGTCGACCAGGTTGAGTCGAGTGTTTTTCTAAACCAGTGGGGGCACGCAGAGTGCACCCACTGGGTGTAGTCCCCGAGGCCGCCATCGGGTGTTTGAAGCAGCGGGGGTCTTCCTCGAATGTTACTTCATTGTTCTTTCACTCGGTTAAATAGCTCGATCCGAGTGGAATCCAGACCAGTGGGGGCACGCCAAGTGCACCCACTAGGTGTAGTCCCCGAGACCGCGGTCGACTGCTGGTAGTTGGCTGGGGTATGAGAATCTCTCTTCTCTTTTTTGTATACTCATGTTCGGCGGACCATGCCGAGTGGAAAACCGGACCAATGGAGGCACGCCAAGTGCACCCACTGGGTGTAGTCCCCGAGACTATTGTTGAATGTTTGATTCGGCGGTAGTCTTAGAGCAATTTTCACTGTGATTGACTTTTGTTCCCGTCAACTGACACATCTTATTTGCTGACCGCAGAAATCTTGTGATCTTGGAGCTCAATTTGCTGAACTGGAGAAGAAGCAGATCAGCCACAACTTCAATATGGAGCTGGCCAAGAAGAATCTCAAGAAGGCCCAGGATGAAGCAGCTACCATGGGAGGTAATACTTCATCGACTGTCCACCTTATGACTCTTTTTTTAGTCTCTTGAACCGAGTGACTCCACTTGAACAGATGTGCGTAGTGAAAACCGTCAACTCCAAGCTCGTCTGAAGAATGTTATTTATTTAGAGAAAATGAAGTAGGCTCTGGAGAACAAGGATCAAGACCTTGCCGCAGCTCAGAAGGAGGCGCGGGAGAAAATGGCACTTGTCGATAAGAAGCTAGCCTCATTCAACAAGTTGGAACAGGAGAACTCTAAGTTGAAGATTGTCGTTACTGAAGCCAACCAGGAGGTCGCGAGGCTGAAGAAGGACAAGGAAAACTTGACTGACGAGGTTGGAAGTCTCAATGCCAAGAAGGGTGAACTGGAGGCTTATCTGGGACAGCTCGCTGAGAAGCTGGTCTTGAAACTTGAAGGTATTTCCTTTTGTCCAACTGATTTGTCGATGTCGACTGACATGTCTTGTTAAACCATCGACTCACCGCCTTTTCGACTATGCAGAACTTTGTCAAGAATTCGAAGCAGAGACTGGGCGGTTTGAGACGGGTCTTGACTCCATAAACTCTCCTGTCAAAGATGACATTGCAATGAGCGTGCTGTGATTGGAGTCTCGTCTGGATAGTGTTGTGGATTATCTCGCTCATCTCAAGGTGGCAATGTCGCAGATCGACGTTGAACTCTAGCCTCAAACAGAACTCCCAAAGGATCTCAAGTCTCTGATGACTCGACTGAACCAATTCCTAGTCGAGTGCAGTAGTGGAAGAAATCGCCTACTCTCTGTGGCGTCGATGTTGCTTTGTCGTTGGTCCGAGTCCACTACAAGGATGTCACGGAAGACAACCTGGCGGCTCTCAAGGTTGCCAATATTAAGAAGCTCAGCTTCCAGTCCTTCATGGACACCTTCCTTGACGCCGCCACTCATATCGCAGACAGCATCGACCTTGACAGCTTTGTCCCGACAAGTCCTCCTCCTGCCGAGTGAACAAACATTATGCTCCACCTTTATTTGCCTCGGAATGCCAAGTGGTTATTGAAAGGATCGATATGGTTGACTAGAGGGGGGGGGTGAATAGGCAACTAACAATTTTTAACCTTTTCTTTACCAAATTAAACTTTGCAACAAATAGGTTGTCTAGATGTGCAACTAAGTGAGCAACCTATATGATGCAATATCAACTAGCACGCAAGCAAACAAGAGATGTAACAATAAGTAAGCTTGCGAAAGTAAAGGCACGAAATAACCAATAGTGGAGCCGGTGGAGACAAGGATGTGTTAGCGGAGTTCCTTCCTTTAAGGGGAAGTACGTCTCCATTAGAGCGGTGTGGAGGCACAATGCTCCCCAAGAAGCCACTAGGGCCACCGTATTCTCCTCATGCCCTCACACGATGCGAGATGCCGTGATTCCACTATTGGTGACCTTGAAGGCGGCGACCGAACCTTTACAAGCAAGGTTGGGGCAATCTCCACAACAATCGGAGGCTCCCAACAACAACCACACCACGAAGCTTCACCGCAATGGAGTATGGCTTCGAGGTGACCTCAACCGTCTAGGGTGCTCAACACCCAAGAGTAACAAGATCCGCAAGGGATAAGTGGGGGGAATCAAATATCCTTTGGTGGAAGTGTAGATCGGGCCCTTGTCACCCAATCCCGAGCAAATCAACAAGTTTGATTGGCTAGGGAGAGAGATCGGGCGAAAATGGAGTTCGGAGCAACAATGGAGCTTAGAGGTGGAAGAGGTAGTCAACTAGAGGTAGAAGACAACCCTTATATAGTCGTGGAAAGAATCCAACCGTTATCCACTAGTTCTGCCCGCGACACACGGTACTACCGCTCCAAGGACGCGGTACTACCGCAGCGCCGCGCGGTACTACCGTTGTCCACCATGGTACTACCGTGGCAACTGCACAGGCCAGAACAAGCCTGAAGAAGGGGCTGTACTACCGCTCGCGCGGTACTACCGCTCCCCCTTGCGGTACTACCGCAAGGCAGGAGGGTCACGGCCTGGGAAGGGCGCGGAAGAAAATAAATTACATCCGTGCAAACTTCCGCAGAAACTAGGGTGGTGCGAAAACCCGACGCGGTACTACCGCCTGCGAGGCGCGGTACTACCGTGGTCGGTGCAGATGAAAAAAATTTCATCCGCGCCTACTACCGCGACACTGCGGTACTAGGCTGAAGGGCCACGGTACTACGACTCCAAGGGAGCGGTACTACCGTGGGCCACCACGGTACTACCGTGCTGGACGAGCGGTACTACCGTGAATGGCGCGGATGTAAAAAATTACATCCGCCCCCTACTACCGCACCGGAGCGGCACTAGGCCTGGGAGCCGCGGTACTACCGCCCCAAGGGGCGGTACTACCGTGAAGAGCCGCGGTACTACCACTTGTACCTGCGGTACTACCGCAAGTACAGCAGTAGTCGCCAGTTTTCCACACAACCAAGATAACGACGGGTAGCTCCAAAGTGCAAGGAAAGGAGGGACAAGTGTACGTGTGATTCCACCCTACCTTTCCGACGCGGACCCCCTCTTAATAGTACGGCTCTCCTACGACTCAACTCCTCCAAGGAGAAACGTAGAACAACGCCGGCTTCAACAGTCTCCGAGGGGCACCGAATCGTCTTGTACCTAATGATGAGAAATCTAAGGGACTCAAGGCACACGATTAGTCCACACGAGCATTGTCATCAATCACCAAAACACTTAGGGAAAAATATGCCCTTACAATCTCCCCCTTTTTGGTGTATTGATGACAACACGGGATTTGCACAAAGATAAGATAATTTTAGAGCAGTGGCAAACCCCACTTCTCTAAAATATAGACGGGGCTCCCCCTAGATGTGTGCACTTTAGATGAAAGCTTTGGACTGCATGGCACACAAACTAGGATCAACACTCCCCCTATATTTTAGAGACCAAGACAGGATAATAGGCATAGCATAGCATGAAAGTAGCACAATATAACACAAGCTAGCTAGGATAGATAGAGAGCATATGTCTTACACCATACGACTAACGAGAAACACAGCAGAGAGTTCGACTGAAAGCAGAGAGTTCAACTAAAAGCAGCAAACACACGACACACAAACTCGCATATCCCTACACTCTCTCCCCCTTTGGCATCGAGACGCCAAAAAGGCAGAGAGGACACCTAAACACACAAGAGGTGGCTCAAGCAGAGAAGTCGTCCCATGGCTCTTTGTCAGACGCCTCTGCAGCTGGAATGGACTCCTCGACCTCCTCCTCAGAATCAGTCCACCTGTATCCTTGCTTCTCCATCCACTCGCTCTCAGGAGTGATGTGCTCCTCAGACCCGCCAGACACATCCTCGCCATAGAGCTGCAAGACCTTGTTGTGCCGGCGACGACTCTCCTTGGACTCCACGTGAGCCCTGTACTGGCCCTTGGCTTGCATGCAGAAAAGAGACTTCATCTTATCCTTCAACTTCTTGGCCCAAGATGGCCTAGAGTCACTCTGAGAGGGCCTAGCAGAACGGCCCTCGGCGCCATCAACATCCTCGTCAACAGCAGCAGCCCTAGCAGCAGACGCCTCAGCACGAGTAGCGGTGTTAGCCCAGTTGGGTTTGACCCTCAGACAAATGGGCTCATGGCGAACCCAGTCTGGAGCCAGGAACTCCTCCTCAGGGTACATCTTCTCCCAAGTCTTCGAAATCAGCAGAAACAGGTAGGGCCCATAAATAGGCACCTTGCGGTTGAACACAGCAAACCGAAGCTCACACCACATGATGTGAGAGACATCAAGTGGCTGAGTCTGAGACAAGCGAGCCTCCTGGCAAATAAGCATCATGTCCACCATATAGGCATGAACCTTGTCTTTGTCACTGATGCGGGGGAACAAGGAGTTGCGGAAGATGCGGTACATGATATCCAGAAAGGGGTTGAGAACCAAGATTGTCTTGCTATTGGCGAGCGTCTTCTCAACCATGAACGGGGTGAGCTTGTCCTTGTTAGCAGATTCAGCATTGCCGTGAGGGCGAACACCAACAGGAGTGTCAAGTCCATCATCAGCAACTTGAAGCAAATCCATGAACTCCTTCCAGGTAGCAGACAGCTTGCGACCATTGGTCATCCAAGTCATCCTCCTTTCATCATTGGTGTGAAAATACACTGAGGCAAAGAACTGACCGATGATCTCAGGGTCATAGTCCAGGTGGAAAGAGATCACATGCTCAATTCCAAACTGCTCCACCAAGTCCAGAGCCTCCCCAAAGTAGTCACGAAACTTGTCCTTCCTCATGTGGTGCATATCAATCCACTTTACCTCCACATAGGTATTCTGCTTGTTCTTGATGACATCCAAGTAGATCTGGGTTTGGGTCTTGTTCCAGAACAGTTCACACCCTCTGATAGTGGAGCGAGGGGTCGCATAAGGATGAATCTGCCTGAGACGGACAAACTCTGTAGGGCCTATCTCATCCATACCCCTGGCGGGCTCCTTGTGCTTGCTAGCTGTGGTCTTGACATTTCGCTTGGGCGCAGAAGATCCCTCGGGAACTTCTCCTGGGTTGCGCAGACGCTTGGAGCCAGTGTCATGAAAGGGATTGGCCCGGCGAGAGCCACCACCTGGGACACACACACAAGGCACCAAAACAAAAGGCGAAAAGAATCAATGCAAAGGCCATAAGACAGCACAAGAAACCCATAGAAGATAAACGAGAAAGTTGGCAAGCGATAGAGGTGAACCACGGTAGATCTGCCATGGTTTGCGGTACTAAAGGCTTAGTACAGCTCCAGATGCGGTAGTACCGTGCGGGGTCACGGTAGTACCGTGGCTGGGGCAGTAGTAAAGCTTTAGTACCACACGACGCGCGGTAGTACCGCGCCCTAGGGGCGGTAGTACCGTGCGAGCGGTAGTACCGCTCCCGACGGGCGGTAGTACCGTGTCGCGTCAGATTTAACAGGATTTGAAATCTGAAAAAGAACCGCGAAGCCATGGCGGTGCTACGGTGATCAGATCTAGCGCTAGACAACAATACAAGTGTCAATCCTATGCAATACCACACTCCTTCATCCTAATCTTGCAGAGATTTAGTCTAGGAATCTCAAGAACATACAAGCCTTCCCCAAAACCTAGAAGAACCAAACACAAAAAAAGGAGAAGGATTTGGGGAAAACCTTGGTCCATTGCAAGAGCACGTGGTGGGGAACGATCCCACCGGACGGAATCACAGGAGGGCAACCGGTGGAGGAGATCCGGCGACGAACGCCGGCTCCGTTCGTGAGCACGAGAGAGGAAGAGACTGCGTGGAGAGAAAGAGGACGAATGGGTATGGGGAGTTAGAACTCCCCCTGCCCGGCCTTATCCCCACGCGCTCGAACCGGCGCGGTAGTACCGCGGGTCATCGTGGTAGTACCGCCCGGGCGGAAGTACCACGCCGAGGCGGTAGTACCGTGGCCGACCGCGGTAGTACCGTGAGCTCACGCCACCGAAGGTTTCAAACAAGAGAAAAAGAAAATGCCTTTGCACCGAAAAACAGACACAACCCAAAACTACACAAAAAAACAAGCACAAACCAAGGGAACAACAGAAGACCCCTAAGAGACAAAACCTCTCGAGGAGAGAGGGCGGTGGCCGAAGCCACCTATGTTTGAGTTGGATGGTATGGCACCGCGAAGAATTATCCTTGGGCCCATGACCAAAACTCGTCTTTGAAGCACAAGTACCATCAAAAATGGCTAATGTGAAAGAGGTGATCTATTTATGCATAATGGGGGGAGGGAGAGTTCATTGAGAGAACAACACTCCCCCTATGTCCATGCCTACATCTAAACTAGACAACGAGTTGAGTGTGGTGGGGGGTGCACGGGTTCAAGTCACATTGCTCAAATCAATGATATTTAGCTCATGCCTTAACTCGCGAAATCTTGCTTCATCCAAGGGCTTCGTGAAAATATCTGCAAGGTTATCATGAGTGTTGACATACTTGAGCTCGATCTCCCCTCACCTAATGTGATCCCGGATGAAGTGATACCGAATCTCAATGTGCTTCGTCTTGAAATGTTGCACCGGGTTGAGAGAGATCTTGATGGCACTTTCATTGTCACACCAAAGAGGCACTTTGTCACAAATGACACCGTACTCCTTTAAAGTTTGCCTCATCCATAGGAGTTGAGCACAACAACTACCGGCCGCCACATACTCCGCTTCGGTGGAGGAGAGAGACACACAACTTTGCTTCTTGGAAGACCAACTTACCAAGGAGCAACCAAGAAATTGGCACCCTACGGAAGTGGACTTCCTATCCACTTTGTCTCCCGCCCAATCGGAATCCGTGAAACCTTCAAGCTTGAAGTTTGCTCCTCTTGGGTACCATAAGCCAAAGTTTGGGGTATGAGCCAAATATCGAAAGATTCGCTTGACCGCCACAAAGTGACTTTCCTTTGGTGCGGCTTGAAAACGTGCACACATCCCCACACTCAGCATGATATCCGGTCTAGATGCACAAAGGTAAAGCAAGGAGCCAATCATGGAGCGATATACCTTTTGATCCACCGCTTTACCATTGGGATCGATGTCAAGTTGGCACTTGGTAGGCATTGGTGTAGTAGCCGGCTTGACATCACTTAGCTTGAATCTTTTAAGCATGTCTTGAGTGTATTTGGCTTGGTTGATGAAAGTTCCTTCTCTTCTTTGTTTGATGTCGAAACCAAGGAAGAACTTCAACTCTCCCATCGAAGACATCTTAAACTTGGAGGTCATGAGAGTGGCAAATTCTTCATTGAAAGCTTTGTTAGGAGAACCAAAGATAATATCATCAACATATAGTTGGCATACAAACAACTCCCCGTTGACCTTCTTAGTAAAAAGAGTGGGGTCGATTAGCCCTACTTCAAATCCACGATCTTGTAGCAACTCGGTAAGGTGGTCATACCACGCACGTGGGGCTTGTTTAAGGCCATAGAGTGCCTTATCGAGTTGATACACATGATCCGGAAAGTAGGGATCCTCGAACCCGGGGGGTTGCTTGACATAGACCAACTCATTAATAGGACCATTAAGAAAAGCACTTTTCACATCCATTTGTTGCAACTTAAAGTTGTGATGGGAAGCATAAGCAATCAACAAACGAATGGATTCAAGACGAGCAACGGGAGCAAAGGTTTCACCGTAGTCGATACCCTCGACTTGGGAGTAGCCTTGTGCTACCAATCTTGCCTTGTTGCGAATGATGTTCCCATGAGCATCTTGCTTGTTCTTGAAGATCCACTTGGTTCCAATGACGTTGTGGTTCCCGGATGGTCTTGGCACCAATCTCCACACCTTGTTGTACTCGAAGTTGTTGAGTTCTTCATGCATGGCATTGAGCCAATCCGAGTCTTCGAGCGCCTCATAGACCTTTTGGGGTTCGACACAAGAGACAAACGCGTGATGTTCACAATAGTTTGCCAATTGTCTACGAGTGCTTACCCCCTTTCTTAGGCTTCCAACCACATTTTCCATGAGATGGCCTTGGGTGGTGAGCTTGGAAGCAATCTTTGCGGCACGACGCTCTAATTCCTCCTCGGGTGTGGAAGGAGGAGGGTTGACTTGATGATATTGAGCGCCGTCTTGAGCTTGTTCATGGCCTTGAGGTTGCTCTTGGTCTTGAACTCGCTCGAGGGGGAGAACTTGACCTTGGGCATCAATTAGTGATTCATCACCGTCTTGAGATGGATCTTGCCCTTGGTCTTGTTAACGAGGTTGAGGGCCTTCACTTTGTTCTTCGGAAGCGTGTGGGTCTTGATGAGGTGATGGCTCTACTAGAGTAGAGCATTGTCCTTCTCCTTCGGCCACAAGGGGTTCCTCAATGGGTAGGATTTGACCAATACCCATTCTTCTTATGGCTTGGGGAGGAATTTCATCACCTACATCACAAGTACCACTTTGCTCCACTTGGGAGCTGTTATTTTCGTCAAACTCCACGTTACACGTCTCCTCAATGAGTCCGGTGGACTTGTTGAGGACACGGTAAGCATGAGAGTTTGTAGCATAACCAACAAATATGCCCTCATGAGCTCTAGCCTCAAATTTAGACAACCGAACACCTTTCTTGAGAATGAAACACTTACAACCGAACACCCGGAAGTACTTGAGGTTGGGCTTGTTGCCGGTGAGGATCTCATAAGGAGTCTTGTTCAAGCCTTTGCGAAGATAGAGCCAATTGGATGCATGACATGCGGTGTTGATGGATTCGGCCCAAAAGTTGTATGGAGACTTGAACTCCGCCATCATGGTCCTTGCCGCGTCCATCAATGTCCGGTTCTTCCTCTCCGCAACACCATTTTGTTGAGGGGTATAAGGTGCCGCATATTGATGCTTGATCCCCTCATCACTAAGAAACTCATCCAAGGTGTAGTTCTTGAACTCGGTGCCGTTGTCGCTTCTTATTGTCAAGATCTTTGCATCATGTTGACGTTGAGCTTCATTTGCAAAGTTGATGACGGTTTGTTGGGTCTCACTCTTCCTCTTGAAGAAGTATACCCAAGTGTATCTTGAATAATCATCCACAATCACCAAGCAATACTTTCTTCCTCCAAGACTATCAAAAGATGGAGGCCCGAAGAGATCCATGTGAAGGAGCTCCAAGGGTCTCTTTGAGTAGATGATGGTTGAGGGAGGGTGAGCCTTTTCATGAAGCTTTCCTTCAATACAAGCACTGCAAGCACGATCTTTGGCAAAACTAACATTTGTTAGTCCACGAACATGGTCCCCCTTGATAAGACTTTGCAAAGATCTCATATTAACGTGGGCTAAACGGCGATGCCAAAGCCATCACACGTCAACTTTAGCCATTAGGCATGTCGCGGTCTTAGTGGGTTGCTCCGAAAAGTTAACCACATAGAGACCGTTCTCGACATGCCCAACAAAGGCTACTTTAAGAGTCTTGCTCCACAAGAGGGCCACGGTATCAATATCAAAGAATGTGGCAAAGCCCATGAGTGCAAGTTGACGAAAGGAAAGTAAATTAAATGCAAGGGACTCAACAAGCATGACTTTCTCAATCGTTAGATCATGAGAAATGACAACCTTGCCGAGACCCAATACCTTAGAATGTGATGCATCACCCCACTCGACATTGGTGGGCATAGATGGAATCTCTTGCACGTCCACCACCAAGTTCTTGCTCCCGGTCATATGATTTGTTGCTCCACTATCGAGCAACCATGATCCCCCACCGGAAGCAAACACCTACACGAGATCAATGCTTGGTTTTAGGTACCCATTTAGTAATGGGTCCTTTGATGTTAGTAACAAGGGTCTTGGGAACCCAAATAGACCATTCAATGTATTCATAAGAGGAACCAACAAATTTAGCATAAACATGTCCATCACTAGCACGACACAACACATATGAAGGGTTAAAGTCGCCGGCTTTGTTTGAGGAAATGTTCTTGCCCTTTTGGACATCAACTTCCTTCACTTTCTCCTTCTTCTTCTTAGAAGTACCCTCTCCCTCTTTCACGAATGTTTGTTTGAGGGGAAGAGGATGATTGGCCTTGTTGTTCTTCTTCTTCTTGCTCTTGGACTTGTGTGCAAACCCAATTCCTTCTTTGCCCACAACTTCCTTTTGATTGCTCAAAAGGTCGTTGAGGTTTTTCTCACCTTGAATACAAGTCACAAGGCCCTTCTCAAGTTGTTCCTTCAACTTGGCATTTTCCTCCACAAGATGCACATGCTCACAACAAGGGTTAGTAGCACATGCATTATCAATTAATACCATATGAGGAAAGGTGGCCTTTTCCTTGATTAGCTTAACTTGGAGTTGAGCATGAGACTCCTTGAGGCTAGCATGAGTACCCTTCAAGACCTTGTGGGCCTTGTCAAGTATCTCAAACTCCTCTTTGAGTCTAGCATGATCAACCCCAAGTTTAGCCTTCTTGGAGGTTAGCACATGAGACATGACAAGAGCATGATCAAGATCTTTCATCAACTTAGCATGTTCATCATTGTGTGACTCCTCAAGAGTCAAACGATGCACACGCTCTTCCTCAAGAGCATTAGAGAGATCCGATATCTCATCGGCATAGTCACGACTATGACCTTCCATCTTGGAGATGGTTTCTTCGTGAGCCTCGATCATGTCATTGGCCTCACCAAGTTGTTCCAAGAGAGCAACAAAGTGCTTGTTGGACTTTCCCTTGAGCTTACTCATAAAAGACTCAAATTCGTTCACTTCCTCATTAGACTCAACATGTCCATCAATGCAATCCTCCACAGAGGGATTAGTAATGAAGGTGGTTGTGATGTTGGGGGTTACCTTGTTTGAAGCCTTAGCCATGAGGCATCTAGCGGTGATGTTTTCGTTGGGTGATTCGAAGAGAGACACCTGGGGAGTAGCAATGGCAATGGATTCCATGGCCGTTGCTTCTTCATTTTCATCATCATCGTCATCCTCTTGGTATTCTTCTTGAACCACCAACCCACGCGTGGGAGTCTTCTTGGCGAAGTTGTTCTTGTTGGGGAAGGACTTGGCTTTGTCTTTTCGAATGAACTTGCCACCATTGTCTTCCCGCTTCTTGTAAGGACAATCCGCAATGAAATGGCTCACATTGCCACAGTTGAAACAAGTTCTCACTCGTTGTTTGCCCTTGACGCCACTTGAGTTGTTCTTGTTGAAGTTGGGTCTTGAGCTCTTCTTGCTCCAAAATTGTCTTGAAGCAAGGGCCATGTGCTCATGGTAGTCAAACTTGGTGTCTTCGGGGTTGCTTTCCTCATCCTCCACTTCTTCCTCAATAACCTTGGCCTTCAAGGCAAGGTCAGGCTTCTTTACTCTTTGAGAACGGAGCACCGCATTGTCGGCGGTCTTGTCCAAGATGCTCATTGCAACGAACTCATCCAACACTTCACTTGAGGTCAAGGTGTGGAAGTCAGGTCGTTGATGAATGACGGAGGACATGGCTTTGTTGTAGGGCATCATGGCCTTGAGGAACTTCCGCTTGATCCAATTGTCATCCGTGTCCTTGCTTCCATGATCTCGGAGTGCCACCGCGAGTTTGGTCACTCTTTGAAAGAGCTCACGAGGTTCTTCGTCTTCTTTCATTGCAAACTCATCGGCTTCATCTTGCACCACCTCATAGTTGGACCGTTGAATGCTAGCACTTCCACGATAGAGACCCTCGACACATTTCCATGCTTCTTTAGCCACGACATGGGGTCGAAGGTGAGTGAGATCTTCGGGAAGGATTGCATCTTGGATGATGAAGAGAGCACTCTCATTGAATTGATTGTCCACGGCTTCTCGGGGGGTGAAGTTGCTTGGGTCATGAGGATAAAAACCTTCTTCAATGATTCTCCAAAGGTTAGTGTTCACATGTTTCAAATGACGCTTAAAGCGATAGACCCAATTATCAAAATCTTCATGTTTCTCATATTTAGGAGGTGGACCGGCATTATTCAAATGAGTGGAGGGGATAGGCCCTCCATAAACCGGTGGTTCCACATGGGCAAAGATGTCGGTGCCATTTCTACCACTAGTAGAAGGACTCTTTTCATTGTTAGCTTCCCCTTTGTCGGAGATAGCATCCGTCACCTTGTTAGTAGGATCACCCACTTTCATAGGCGCGGTAGATAGTTTGAGTCCCTCTAGGAAATCATTAAACATGCTTTTAACCTCGGCCGTCATGGAGGTTTTCAATGTGTCTAAAGCCACATTGAACTCCTCACGAGAGACCGAGGTTCCCCCTTCGGCCGAAGATGAGATGGGATTCACACCGGAGTGTTCCTCCGCACCATCGTTGGTGTCAACCATACTCTTCGGACGGCAAAGTCCTTAATAAAGAGACGAGGCTCTGATACCAATTGAAAGGATCGATATGGTTGACTAGAGGGGGGGGTGAATAGGCAACTAACAACTTTTAACCTTTTCTTTACCAAATTAAACTTTGCAACAAATAGGTTGTCTAGATGTGCAACTAAGTGAGCAACCTATATGATGCAATATCAACTAGCACGCAAGCAAACAAGAGATGTAACAATAAGTAAGCTTGCGAAAGTAAAGGCACGAAATAACCAATAGTGGAGCCGGTGGAGACAAGGATGTGTTACCGGAGTTCCTTCCTTTAAGGGGAAGTACGTCTCCGTTAGAGCGGTGTGGAGGCACAATGCTCCCCAAGAAGCCACTAGGGCCACCGTATTCTCCTCACGCCCTCACACGATGTGAGATGCCGTGATTCCACTATTGGTGACCTTGAAGGCGGCGACCGAACCTTTACAAGCAAGGTTGGGGCAATCTCCACAACAATCGGAGGCTCCCAACAACAACCACACCACGAAGCTTCACCGCAATGGAGTATGGCTTCGAGGTGACCTCAACCGTCTAGGGTGCTCAACACCCAAGAGTAACAAGATCCGCAAGGGATAAGTGGGGGGAATCAAATATCCTTTGGTGGAAGTGTAGATCGGGCCCTTGCCACCCAATCCCGAGCAAATCAACAAGTTTGATTGGCTAGGGAGAGAGATCGGGCGAAAATGGAGTTTGGAGCAACAATGGAGCTTAGAGGTGGAAGAGGTAGTCAACTAGAGGTAGAAGACAACCCTTATATAGTCGTGGAAAGAATCCAACCGTTATCCACTAGTTCTGCCCGCGACACACGGTACTACCGCTCCAAGGACGCGGTACTACCGCAGCGCCGTGCGGTACTACCGTTGTCCACCACGGTACTACCGTGGCAACTGCACAGGCCGGAACAAGCCTGAAGAAGGGGTTGTACTACCGCTCGCGCGGTACTACCGCTCCCCCTTGCGGTACCACCGCAAGGCAGGAGGGTCACGGCCTGGGAAGGGCGCGGAAGAAAATAAATTACATCCGTGCAAACTTCCGCAGAAACTAGGGTGGTGCGAAAACCCGACGCGGTACTACCGCCTGCGAGGCGCGGTACTACCGTGGTCGGCGCAAATGAAAAAAGTTTCATCCGCACCTACTACCGCGACACTGCGGTACTAGGCCGAAGGGCCACGGTACTACGACTCCAAGGGAGCGGTACTACCGTGGGCCACCATGGTACTACCGTGCTGGACGAGCGGTACTACCGTGAATGGCGCGGATGTAAAAAATTACATCCGCCCCCTACTACCGCACCGGAGCGGCAATAGGCCTGGGAGCCGCGGTACTACCGCCCCAAGGGGCGGTACTACCGTGAAGAGCCGTGGTACTACCGCTTGTACCTGCGGTACAACCACAAGTACAGCAGTAGTCGCCAGTTTTCCACACAACCAAGATAACGACGGGTAGCTCCAAAGTGCAAGGGAAGGAGGGACAAGTGTACGTGTGATTCCACCCTACCTTTCCGACGCGGACCCCCTCTTAATAGTACGGCTCTCCTACGACTCAACTCCTCCAAGGAGAAACGTAGAACAACGCCGGCTTCAACAGTCTCCGAGGGGCACCGAATCGTCTTGTACCTAATGATGAGAAATCTGAGGGACTCAAGGCACACGATTAGTCCGCACGAGCATTGTCATCAATCACCAAAACACTTAGGGAAAAATATGCCCTTACAGTTATGTAACCGTTAAACTCTTTCAGGCCTGATGCCTGAGTACTTCTGCCCATTGCGGTTCTAAACTTTTGCGGGATTTATCTGAACTTCGTTTTCTTTGAATACGATGGCTTTGCCTTTGTCGCTTTTGAATGTCTTTCGATTCCGAGTGAAACTCGACCTTTTCACCTTTCGTCGAGTGGCTCTGACGATGTGTTCAATCGACACCTCGTCATCCTTGCGGATCGGGATGGAGCGTATGTTGTACTTGTGATGCAGCTCTGACATTGTGTTCAGTCGACACCTTGCCGTCCTTGCAGATCGAGATGGAGCGTACGTTGTACTTGTGACGCAGCTCTGATGTTGCGTTCAGTCAACACCTCGCCGTCCTTGCAGATCGAGATGGAGCGTATGTTGTACTTGTGATGTAGCTCAGAGGATCTTTGTGACTTAGGCGAGTACGGTGTCGCAGCTAAGCTCCCGAGTGGGAGGATCGCTCTCCACTCGGAGTGTTTTTAACTTAGGCGAGTACGTGGTCGCGGCTAAGCCCCCGAGTGGGAGGGTTGCTCTCCACTCGGAGTGTTCTTAACTTAGGCGAGTACGGGGTTGCGGCTAAGCCCCCGAGTGGGAGGGTTGCTCTCCACTGGGAGTGTTTTTAACTTAGGCGAGTACGGGGTCGCGGCTAAGCCCCCGAGTGGGAGGGTTTCTCTCCACTCTAAGTGTTTTTAACTTAGGTGAGTACAGGGTCGCGGCTAAGCCCCCGAGTGGGAGGGTTGCTCTCCACTCGGAGTGTTTTTAACTTAGGCGAGTATGGGGTCGCGGCTAAGCCCCTCGAGTGGGAGGATTGCTCTCCACTCGGAGTGTTTTTAAACTTAGGCGAGTACGGGGCCGCTGCTAAGCCCCCGAGTGGGAGGATTGCTCTCCACTCAGAGTGTTTTTAACTTAGGCGAGTACGGGGCCGCGGCTAAGCCCCCGAGTGGGAGGATTGCTCTCCACTCATAGTGTTTTTTAACTTAGGCAAGTACGGGGTCGCTGCTAAGCCCCCGAGTGGGAGGATTGTTCTCCACTCAGAGTGTTTTTGAACTTAGGCGAGTACGGGGTCGCTGCTAAGCCCCCGAGTGGGAGGATTGCTCTTCAGTCAGAGTGTTTTTAACTTAGGCAAGTACGGGGTCGCTGCTAAGCCCTCGAGTGGGAGGATTGCTCTCCACTCAGAGTGTTTTTAACTTAGGCGAGTATGGGGTCGCAGCTAAGCCCCCGACTGGGAGGATTGCTCTCCACTCATAATGTTTTTTAACTTAGGCGAGTACGGGATCACTGCTAAGCCCCTGAGTGGGAGGATTGCTCTCCACTCGGAGTTTTTTTAACTTAGGCGAGTACGGGTTTGCAGCTAAGCCCCCGAGTGGGAGGATTGCTCTCCACTCGGAGTGTTTTTTAACTTAGGCGAATCAGGTTCACGGCTAAGCCACCCACTGGGGGATTCGGACACAAATCATTACGGGAAATCAATCATTAAGATACTGCAAAAAACTTGTGTTTGGTAAGCAAACTGAAGGACTTCTTATTACAACTCGTCGATCCGAGTGATTTTAGGTATAGAAAGGGCAAAGCAGCACTGCGTTTGTCAGGACCCCGACTCGATGCCACATCGATCTAGCATGTAACACCTCACATCACTTTGCGGCCTCACGCACGGTATTCCCACGGGTGTCGTCTTACTTTTGCCCGGGACCGTTTGCGCCTTTTGGCACACGTATATGATAGTGTTGCTAGCATCCATATGATAAGGAGCCCGGGCTGACATGGCTAGTCATAAACCCAAAGTGGCACATACTTACAGGGACAGGCATCCATGACCCAGCAACGAACGTGTCGGTCATCAGCAAGTGGGTCCGGGCTGTAGCACTGGGCTAGCAGGACTCCGGTAAACCGGGCTGTAGCGGGCTAACAGGACTCCGATACTCAATGCGTGACATTTCCCCGAAGGGACAGACACAGGAACGAAGAAGGACACATGCCGGCCAGCCTAAGTGTTCCGGAGCAGTAGCAAGCTACCATGGCTCAGTGGTAACACTAGGAGACATTTCCCGGTAAGAGAGGCTACTAAAGATAAACAACTAGATAGTCAGATCCCACACATACCAAGCATTTCAATCATACACACAATATGCTCGATATGTGCAAATACAACAAGGCATCACAACATGACTCTACGACACAAGTACTTTATTAAAGGCTCAGAGAGCCATACATAACATACACATAAGTACGGGTCACACGACCCAGCATTCAAGTCATACAGTCATACAAACCAGCAGCGGAAGTAACTTGTCTGAGTACAGACAACTAGTAAAATAAAAGAGGCTTGGAAAGCCTAGCTATACTACGTGGTCCTTTACAAGCTCAGGATCACCACCTGGGCCTTAGCCTACTCATTGATGTCAACGTCTACAAAGAACCCATCAGAAGGGGTTGCAGCATCTTCTGTAAAAATGCAAATTATAGCAACATGAGTACAAAGGTACTCAGCAAGACTTACATCAGATCCTACATACATGCACATTATCAAGAAGGGTTGGTGGGGTTATTGCAGCAAGCCAGCTTTGACTCTTGGCTAGGCTATCCTACGAGACTCCAATTTGAAATGGTTTTGCGCACACGAGTCCACTACTCACCACTTCAATACACTACCGAGGATCCACCTCCGTCTTCCTACGGAAGAGCCATCCTCGGCACTCACGCTTATCTTGAAGCTTTTAGTAGTTTCCATTTACTTGTCTATGAACTGTATAAGCAACCAAGTAGTCCTTTACCGCGGACGCGGCTATTCGAATAGATCAGGTTAACCCTGCAGGGGTGTACTTCTTCATACACGCTCTCACCACTTACCGTCGTTTACACGACATGTACTCGGCAACCTTCAAGCGGAAGCCCAACGTGGGTGTCGGCCACGACCTACCTAAACACCTAAGTCTCTAGTCCAGGTTTATCGCCTATTCGGGTCCCATCCATGAGGAGATCCGGCCGAGGTTTCGCTCACAACCCCAAACGATGTGAACAGGGTTCCGAGACACCTAACGGGTGCCCGACATACCCGGCCACGTACCTACCGCATCACAGCCCACCCCTATGGTCAGCGCTGTCCACGGCCTCCAGTAGGCTACAAACACCAGACACTACTTGCAACTCCTGGACAGAGGACTAGGGTAATTAAGAAGTCGAGAGGGTCCATTGGTTTCAGGCCCAATGCATGGTAGTAGCTGAATCTTAAATCACACATACAGATCTCAGTGCTTAAGGACGGCTTCAATGAAACAACCCACCATGTACTCCTACATGGCCTCTCATTGATACCTTTACCAAATCGTGTTCAACACACCACTCCCATACTGACATGAACATTTCACTCTAGCCCATCACCCAGATGAACCAGACCTGACACGACTCTAAGCATAGCAGGCATAGCAAGGTAGGAACAACACACATACATGGCTCAATCAACTCCTACACATGCTAGTGGGTTTCATCTAGTTACTGTGGCAATGATAGGTCATGCAGAGGAAATGGGTTCAACTACCGCAGCATACAGCAGTTTGAAACGCGTTGTCTTAATGCAGTAAAAGAGAGCAGAAGCGAGAACATGGGATTGTATCGATATGATCAAACGGTTGGTTGCTTGCCTGATGGGTCGATGCATTGATACGGTTCTTCGCTAGGGTAATCACGGTACTCCTCGGAGGCAGAACCTGCCGCAAAGAACACCGATACACAGCCATCACCAAACAATGTGCGACAATATGATGCATGCATGAAACATGGCAATATGAGTGTGTTGGGCTAATGCAACTAAGACCAGAAGGGTTTGAACCAATTTGAACCAAAGATTCAAATTTCAAACTCATACATGGCCCTTTAAAGTGTTTTATCTTGTTCTGCACTAAACATCAAGTTAGCTTGCTTAAACATGCATGAAACTAGTACAGATGGATAGATTGGATTTTTCTGATCATTTTTCATATATAAAACTTTGCATTTGGAGCTACAGATTATTTTCTATGATTTTTTTGAAGTTTGGGTTATTTTCTGGAATTTATAAATCATTTTAGATTTATTTTAATTCTAGAAAAGGGTTACTGCGTCAGCATGAGGTCATGCTGACCTCAGCAAGTCAACAGACCGGTCCAGGTCAAACTGACCAGTGGGTCCAGGGTGTCAGTGGATAATTAACTAATTTAATTAGTTTAAACTAATCTGGATAATTAGCAGAAGGGGGCCCCACCTGTCATTGACTCAACAGAGTCAACCGGGGCCCACCCGCGGTCAAAGCGAGGTCGGCTGCACCGGCGTTTAGCCGCCGGCGAGCCCGACGCGGCGGCGGAAGTGGTTTTGTCCGTTCCGGCCACCAAATGGGTCGCGGAGGCCATCGGAGTGGAGCTGAGGACGAGCCGCGGCTCTTGGTGGAGTCCGTTGGGGTCGGGGTGGCCGGAGTTGGCGTCGGCGGCGACTTTGGCGGCCACCGGAGTTCGGGTGAAGGCGAACTTGATGCTAGAGGGGTCGGTGAGGTGCGGGGAGTAGTTGGTTAGGTGCTACGTGACGTGGTGAGCACGATGGACACCAAGTGGTGGCCGGAGGATGACCGGGAGCACGTCGGCGACGAGCTCCGCGGCGGTGGGTGCGGTTGAGCTCCGAGAGGTCATTACACAGCTCGGGGGCAAGAAAAGAAGGGAGGGGAAGATGGTTAAGCTCACAGGGAACTCGGCGGAACACTTGGTGCGGCCGGGGACGGGCCGGAGCGACGACGGCGTTGAAGGGGATCTTCGGCGACGATGGACTCGGGCGGAGTCGATGCGGTGGACTCGGGCCTTGCGAGCGCTTGGGGCTCGGCTTGCTCGAAGGAGAGGAGGGTGGCGGAGCTCCTGGACACGGCGGTACGGCGTGGGGTTGACGGAGGGCGTGGCTACGGTGAGGGGGTGGCGGCGATGGCGTCGGCCATGGCGTGGGAGAGCGAGGGAGAGGAGTTGGGGAAGAATGGAGGTGTCCTGGGGGTTCACGGCTCGACGTGGAGTTCATCCAAGCCAGCAACGAGGTGAGGAGGTGAAGCAGGGCGACGGCCAGCTGCGTGGCGCACGCTGCGGCCGCCGTCGGGCATCTGCCTGCCTGCCTGGCCGGCAAGCAGCTCGCTGGCGCGGCGCTGGGCTGGGCCGGCAGGTGGGCCGGGTGCTGGGCGCCAGGTAAGTTTTCTGTTATTCCCTGTTTTCTGTTTTTTTAATTCCTCTGCAACTTTGTTGAATTATTAAAAATACTTAGGCAACTCCTAAAATCACCAAACTACTCCTGGTCCATAGTTGGATTATTTCCAACATGAAACATTCTAGTTTGGAGATATTTGAGCATTTGAAATATTTTATATAATTTTAAATGCCCAAATTCAAATATCTATGATTTAATTCAAAGACCCTGAGATGACCTAGGAAAATGTGCATCACTTGTGGCAGAGGTTCTGAACCAAGACAAAAATGATGGGCATTTTAGAAGGGCATTTCAGGTTCATTGAAAAAGTTTTTAGTAAACCCTAGTTGGTTTTAGAGGGGGCTGGGGGTTCTGTCATCCCCATTTCAGGTTTCTGATGAAAGAATAGACATGATGCAACACTCTAATGCATGAACTAGCTAGGGTGTGACAACTCACCCCCACTCAAAAGAATCTCGTCCCGAGATTTGGGTTCCTCCGGAAAGAAGGCGGGATACTCGAGTCGAAGACGATCCTCCCTTTCCCAAGTTGCTTCATCCTCAGAATGGTGCGACCATTGAACTTTGAGAAACTTGATATTATGACGTCGAGTGGTACGCTCGGCCTGATCGAGGATACGAATGGGGTACTCTCGATACGTGAGATTATCTTGGAGATCAAGCATTTCGTGGTCCACTCCACGGATAGGATCCGAGAAGCAACGCCTGAGTTGAGAAACGTGGAAGACATCGTGGACTCTGGAGAGATGCGGAGGTAGTTCCAACTGGTAGGCAACTTCTCCTCGTTTAGCGAGAATACAAAAAGGTCCAATGTAACGAGGAGCCAATTTGCCTTTGATACCGAAACGATGGGTTCCCTTCAGAGGAGTAACCCGAAGGTAAGCCTTCTCGTCAACCTCGAAAGTCATAGCCTTATGTTTTCGGTCATATTGACTCTTTTGACGAGATTGGGCTGTTTTCAACTTTTCACGAACGATGCGAACTTGCTCTTCTGCTTCCTGGATCATATCCGGGCCAAAGAATTGTCTTTCCCCGGTTTCCGACCAATTAAGGGGTGTTCGACACCATCGTCCATAGAGAACTTCAAAAGGGGCTTTACCCAAGCTAGATTGATAGCTGTTGTTGTAAGCAAATTCGGCAAATGGAAGGCATTTCTCCCACTCCATTCCGAATGAGATAATAGAAGCTCGAAGCATGTCTTCTAGAATCTGGTTGACGCGTTCTACTTGACCACTTGATTGAGGGTGAAAAGCGGTGCTAAAGGAAAGGCGGTTTCCCATAGCATTTTGGAAACTTTCCCAAAATCGAGAGGTGAAAAGACTTCCTCGATCCGAGTTAATTTCCAAAGGAACACCATGGAGAGACACTATTCGGGAGATGTATAAGTCTGCCAATTGACTAGCGGTTATACTCTCACGAACAGGTAAGAAATGGGCCACTTTGGAAAGACGGTCGATAAAGACGAAGATAGCGTTATTCCCTTTCTTGGTCCTGGGAAAACCGGTGATGAAGTCCATACCAATTTTATCCCATTTCCATTCAGAAATAGCTAGGGGTTGAAGGGTGCTAGCAGGCCGTTGATGCTCTGCTTTTACACGACGGCAGACATCGCAATTAGCAATATACTAAGCAATTTCTCTCTTCATCCTAGTCCACCAGAACCTCTGGAGTAGGTCCTGATACATCTTAGTGCTACCGGGATGAATAGTGAGAGGAGATTCATGAGCTTCCTTAAGGATCAATCGCCTCAGGTTTCGCACCTTGGGAACCACTAGCCGATTCCCGAAGTATACGACCCCTTGATCATCAATGGAGAAACAATTCGCAACTCCTTTCTTGATGTTTCTCTTGATGCGGGAAATTCCCGGATCTACCTTCTGTGCTTTGATGATCTGATCCATAAGGGTAGGTTTCGCCACCATGGTGGAAAGGAATCCTTGAGGAACAATGTGGAGATTAAGTTTCCGAAATTCCTCATGGAGAAGTGGTTGACTTTGTTGTAAGATCAGGTTGTTACAATAAGATTTACGACTTAGCGCATCAGCCATGACATTGGCTTTCCCTGGGGTATAAGTTATTCCTAAGTCGAAATCTGTAATCAACTCGACCCAACGTCTTTGCCTGAGATTCAAATCCGGTTGGGTGAAGATGTACTTCGGACTTTGGTGATCAGTGAATATCTCGCAACGATTACCGAGGAGGTAATGTCGCCGGGTTTTGAGTGCATAGACTACAGCTACAAGCTCTAGATCATGAGTAGGATAATTCTCCTCATGTGGGTGCAATTGCCGTGAAGCGTAAGCAATTACGTGTCGATCTTGCATGAGAATACAGCCTAGTCCTTGTCGCGAGGCGTCGCAGTAGATAACAAAGTCCTTAGAGAAATCTGGCGGTACCAATACGGGAGCAGATGTCAGGCGTCTTTTCAGTTCCTGAAAGCTGTGCTCACATTGTGGGGTCCACTCGAACTTTTTATCTTTCTTGAGGAGTTCGGTTAAAGGTTTCGCAACTTTGGAGAAATTTTCGACAAAGCGACGGCAATAGCTCGCTAAGCCTAGAAAACTCCGAACTTGCTAGACCGATTCAGGGGGAGTCCAATTAAGGACGGCTTGAACTCGCTCAGGGTTAACAACAATACCTTTACCAGATATTACATGACCCAGATAGGTCACTTCTGACAACCAAAATTCACATTTAGAATATTTGGCATAAAGACGATGCTCTAGAAGTTTCTTCAACACTAGTCTTAGATGTTCGGCATGTTCTTCCTCGTTCTTGGAGTAGATGAGTATATCATCGAGGTAAACCACGACGAATTTATCCAAATACTCCATGAAGATTGAGTTCATTAACCGAGAAAAGGTGGCTGGAGCGTTGGTTAAACCGAAGGACATGACGGTGTACTCGTATTGGCCATAACGAGTAACAAAGGCCGTTTTAGGAATGTCCCCGTTCCTGATTTTGATTTGATGGTAGCCCAACCTCAAATCCATTTTGGAGAAGACTGAGGATCCAGCGAGCTGATCATACAGGTCGTTGATCCTGGGGAGCGGATATTTGTTCTTGATTGTGACCAAATTGACAGGTCAATAATCTACAACCATCCAGTCCGTACCATCCTTCTTCTTAACGAAGAGGACGGGGCAAGCCCACGGAGATGAACTAGGTCGGATGAAACCCTTTTTCAAGGACTCATCGAGTTGTTTCTTAAGCTCGGCTAGTTCTAGTGGTGCCATCTTATAGGGTCTTCTAGCAATCGGGACGGTTCCTGGAATGAGGTCTATTACGAACTCAACATCCCTGTCAGGTGGAACACCTGGCAATTCCTCTGGGAAGACATCCAGAAAGTCACGGACTACCGGAACGTCCTCAAGGTCTGGCAAAGGGCTGGCGTTAAGAGAATATAACTGTCGCTTGGCTATTCGGGTCAAGACATTGACTATCTTCCCCGAAGGATGGGTGAGTTGAACAGTCCTAGAGAAGCAATCAATTTTGGCATGATGGCTGACATCGAGTCCATACCCAAGATGATATTAATATCTGAAGATTTGAGAGCTATCAAAGATGCAAGGAAAACAAGTCTGTCGACTTGGATTTCATTTCCATGACTTACCCTGGAGGTTTGCCATCTAGAACCGGGAGTGGAAATTTCCATGGTAGAAGGCATGTCACAGAATGCGATGTTATGCAAGCGAGCATAGTTATCGGATATAAATGAATGAGATGCTCCTGTATCGAAAAGAACAGATGCCGGGTGGCAATTAACAAGGAGCGTACCGAGAACGACGTTGGGATCCTCTTGAGCTTCTTCGGCAGAGATACAGTTGACATGGCCACGTGCAGCGGTGGCCGGCTTGGCGTAGAACACTTTCCCTGTCGGCTTGCCACGGCCAACAGCTTTAGCAGATTGGTTGGGGTTGGTCTGGGGACACTCGCGCATATTGTCGTGGTTCTAAGCCTGACAGTAGAGTGGGGGGTAGGTATGGAGAGGCAAGGTCCTAGCTATGGAGAGGTTGTAAGCACAAAAGATGTACGAGTTCAGGCCCTTCTCGGAAGAAGTAATAGCCCTACGTCTCGGAGCCCGGAGGCGGTCGAGTGGATTATGAATGTATGGATTACAAGGTGCCCCAACCCTTCTGCCTGTGGAGGGGGGTGGCTTATATAGAGTGCGCCAGGACCCCAGCCAGCCCACGTAGGAGAAGGTTTAAGGTGAGTTAAGTCTGGGGCGTTACTGGTAACGCCCCACATAAAGTGCCTTTACTATCATAAAGTCTACTTAATTACAGACCGTTGCGGTGCAGAGTGCCTCTTGACCTCCTGGTGGTCGAGTGAGTCTTCGTGGTCGAGTCCTTCAGGCCAGTCGAGTGTGTCCTCGTTGGTCGAGTGAGTCCTCGTTGGTCGACTGGAAGGCGACCTCTTCTAGGGATGTCCTAGGGTAAGTTACTTGGGACAGGTCCGTGACCCTACCCTAGGTACATAACCCCATCATTAGCCCCCGAATGGATTGAGGCTTTGAGTGAAGAAGGAGTTGATGTCGTTTCCGATTAACCTTTGCGCTCTAGTTGTGCGCTGTTCTGGATCAAAGAATCTCTTCGTTGACAGGGAGCAATTCGTCTTCGGTCGACTCGATCCATTCTATTTTTGCGTCGAGTGATCTTTCGAGCTTCGTCGATCTCCGAGCGACGGATCGCCGGAATCACCGCGTCTGACAGACTGATTTGTTGTTCGCGGATTCTGCGGGGTGCGAAATTTGGGGGCGCGCGCGAAGCGGGGCAGACCGCGGCGTTCGGATGGGACGGGGCGTAGACGCCTCGATCTCCGCGCCGCCTTTTTCGCCACGTATCCAGTCCTCATAACTGCTCACAGATATGATTAGATCGACCGGGCCCACACGTCAGCCACTCGGAAGGGACCTTATAAATGTGCCCGGCGAGGATTTCTGTGCTGCGCCTCAGCATTCTCCCTCTCTCCCTCTGCTCCCTTCCTCCCTGCTCAGCGTGCCCGCTCTCGCCTCCGCACCGCTTCCCTTCGTGCATCTCACCGGCGACCATGGCCAAGGAGAAGACGGCGGCGCTGGAGCGTGCCAAGAAGGCGTCGGCATCGGAGAAGGCGAAGGGGAGATCCACCAGCCGCAGAGGATCCTCGTCCAGATCCCGCCTGCCGAAAGGCTGGGTCCAAGGCGACTGGATCCAGTCGACCATCACGGAGAAGGACCTCCTCGACATGGCCAACGAGGGCTTGATCCCTCACGGAGCTGCGAGGTTGCCGGGGAAGGAGTGGCAGCCACAGCCAGAAGAGGGTGAGTGTGTGCTTCTGGCCACTCATGTCGATCGGGGGTTTTCCTTGCCACCAAGCATTTTCTTCCGTGGTTTCTTGAATTTCTTTGGAGCGCAGCTCCATCACTTTACTCCAAACTCCATTGCCTATCTCGCTGCATTCGTGTCCATGTGTGAGGGTTTCTTGGGCTGTCGACCGCACTGGGGCTTGTTCAAACGTATCTTCACGTGTCGCTCTCAGACCGTGAAGAAGGCGAGCCCAGGTGACGAGAAGACCCGAGTCGTCCAAATGTGTGGGGGCTTGGGAATTCAGGTGAGGAATAATAGCACCTTCCCGCCCATGTCCTTCCCCGAGTCCGTCAGAGGCTGGCAGTCGACTTGGTTCTACTGCCAGGTCCAGTCGACGCCAGGGCAGTCGAGTGGACTCCCTCCGTTTACCATGGACCGAGTGAACAAGCCCTCCCCTCTGAAGCTGATTCCGGAGGAGAAAGCCGACGTGAAGATGTTGATGGAGCGCGTGGTGCAGCTGGTTCGGGACGGTGTGACAGGCATGGACCTCCTGGAGGTTTTCCTCAAGCGTCGCATCCAGCCTCTCCAGTTCAGGAGCCACTGCATGTGGTTGTACTGTGGGCCCGAAGACGAGACTAGAGTCCATCCAGAAGAAGTCGACGATGTCACTCTGGAAAGATGGATGGCAGCCGTTACCGGAAACAGGGACAACCCGCGCGGAGCCAGAAGGATTCCTCCACTCGACCACAACAGCATCCCAAACAAGGTACACTTGCTCTGCTTTCCATTGTGTCCTTGTCGTATTCATTTCTGCTAACCCTGTCGACTGGTCGACTGATCCTTGTTTGGGCGACTGCTAGGCCTTCACCGAGCTGTACTCGATGCCCAATGGGGCACAAGCTTCGACTGAGGAAGGCGAGGCGAGCGGGGGGCGAGGGGCGAGCGGGGGGCGAGAGCCAGGAAGAGGAGGAATGGGACTCGGATGCTGCAGGGGATGATGACGACGATGATGATGATGAAGGTGATGAAGATGACATCGAGGACGAGGAAGAAGAGGAAGAGGAGGTCGTTCCACCGCGCTCAGAAAGGCGGTCGAAGCTTGTCCACGACCCTTCGACCGAACGTGGTAAGGGGGTTGCGACCGCCACCCAGTCGACCAAGCGCCCCCGGACCACCTCTCCGGCGCCGACTGAAAAGGCGCCGAAGCAGCCCAGGGCGGCCTCATCGAAGCCGACCAAGCTCCTGCCGAAGATGAAGGTGTCCATCCCCACCATTTCAGGGTAATTGTGTTGCTCATATTTTCTTATTCTTGTGCGAACTTTATCTCTGGTCGACACTGAGGTTAGTCGACTGATCCTTTGGAGTTGCAGTGCTGCTACTTCTGAGACCTCGGCCCGGGCCGATGACCACGAGATGGAGGATGCAGCAACTTCGAATCCAGGTGCTGTGTTCTTAATACCATTCTTAGTCGACTGACTCGCGATCTCTGATCCTGACCCTTCTCTGCAGCTCCACCCAACACTGTTATCGATCTTCCTGATGATGATGAGGATGAAGAGCCGCTGAAGCACAGGAGGAGTCGAAAAGCGTCCGCCAGCAAGGTGCCTCAGGATGTGTCAGCGCCTGAAATTCTGACTGTGGAGGGAGAGAACACCACTCGACACACGGTGACCTTCGCGACCCCACTGACGAGTGCTCAGCAGCCCTCCCTCTTCACGACTCACCACGTCCCAGAGGACCAAGCTGGTGCGGCGAAGGAGGCGATACGCCAGGCGGGACTCATGATGGAGCAGCTGAAGACTATCCGGGATGCGAGCCAGGCAGCTTACGACGCTAGCTCTGCCCTCCAAAGCAATGTCCAGGTCAGTCGACTGCTGTTTGTTCTGTTGGATATGCTACCAAAAACTTTTCTTTTCCGGGATTTATATTAGTCACCCACTGGGTGTGTCAAATAAACTCCGTGTTAGCGGGGGCACGCTGAGTGCACCCGCTGGGTGTAGTCCCCAAGGCTAAGGTCGACTGCTGGCAGTCGGCCTTAGGCTTTATAATGTCAATCTTTCTGTCAGTCGACTGGTCGACTGGATTTCGGAAACCAGTGGGGGCACGCTGAGTGCACCCACTGGGTGTAGTCCCCGAGACTGTGGTCGACTGCTTGCAGTTGATCACAGTCTTAGAGAATGCGTCTCGCACACTGTTTTTTTTTTGAGGTCGACTGGTCGACTTTGTCTTCAACAGGATTAGTGGGGGCACGCTGAGTGCACCCACTGGGTGTAGTCCCCGAGACTACGGTCGAATGCTTGTGTTCGGCTGTAGTCTTAGAAACGTGTGTTTTTCCCTTTTCACTCGGAAGTGAATTATTTTTGACATTTAGTCGATTGGTTCTTCGCAGAACTCTTGTGATCTTGTGGCTCGCTACTCAGAACTGGAACAGAAGCATACTCAAGTCGAGCTGAGCTTGAAGCTGGTTCAGGAGAAGCTGACAAAGGCAAAGGAGGAGACTGAAGGTATGTTTGGTGAGACCTTGACGACTGCTTTTCCTCTTGCTTGTTTCAACATCTGATCTTGCTGTGTCTTGCAGGTAAGGTAAGGGAGGCCCAGCAGAAGAAAGACCTTGAGCTAGCTGAGAAGATCAAGCTTGCTGACGAGAAGTTAGCTTCAGTCACCAAGCTCGAACAAGACAATACCAACCTGAAAACTGCTCTTGGGATTGCCAACAAAGAAGTCAGTCGACTGAGAACTGACAAAGCTGCCTTGACCGACCAAGTCAGCAAATTGACTGAGAAGAAGACTGAACTGGAGGCCTTCCTGAGTGGCTTTGCCAAGAAGCTGTTTCTTATGCTCGAAGGTAAACCTCCATGTTTGGCAAATATTTCCAACTGTGGCTTCTTCCATTCGACTATCCCCTTGACTTAGTGATCACCCTTGCAGAATTTTGTCAAAACTTTGAAGAAGAAACCAGCCGACTGGAGCCAAACCTTGACCCTGTCAATTCTCCGGTGAATGACGAGGTTGCCATGGATATTTTCCGACTGGAGTCTCGCGTTGCAGCTGTCGTGGATTATCTCGCAAGGCTGAAGGCCGCCACATCTCGCATCGACTCGACGCTCTGGCCTGAGGAGACACTTCAGAATGACCTTGAGTCATTAATGGCCCGCTTGAACACGATCCCTGGTCGAGTGCAGGAATGGAAGAAGTCCTCGGCTCGGTGTGGTGCAGATGTCGCTCTGTGTCTGGCCCGAGTCCACTGCAAAGATGCACGAGAGGAGAAGCTGGCGGCTCTTCGGGTGGCCAATACCAAGAAGCACGACTTCAGGTCCTTTATGGAGACTTTCCTTGCAGCTGCCACTCGGATCGCCGACGGAATTGACCTTGATGAATTTGTTGCACCTTCCAGCCCTCCACAGGAGGGGTAAAAAACTTCTTCTGGCTCGACTCTTTTAAATTTGCCTCGGTATGCCGAGTGGAATTGTATCCGGCAAACTTTAACAGGCTTGACGCCTGAGCACTTTCAGTTCCTTTAGACATCGATTCAAACTTGAATTTGACGCTTGAATATGATTGCCTTCGGCTCAAAATGTCCTTTGCAGGTTCAAAGCAAGGTGCCTGTGCTTAGGCGAGCGCTTGGACTGCAGCTAAGCCTCCGAGTGAGAGGGTCGCTCTTCACTCGGTAGGATTTTTGTAACTTAGGCGAGCGCTTGGACTGTAGCTAAGCCCCCGAGTGAGAGGATTGCTCTTCACTCGGTAGGATTTTTATAACTTAGGCGAGCACGAGGCTGCAGCTAAGCCTCCGAGTGGAAGGCTGGCTTACCACTCGGTAGGATTTTGATAAACTTAGGCGAGTGCTTGGACTGCAGCTAAGCCCCCGAGTGAGAGGATTGCTCTTCACTCGGTAGGATTTTTATAACTTAGGCGAGCACGAGGCTGCAGCTAAGCCTCCGAGTGGAAGGCTGGCTTACCACTCGGTAGGACTTTGATAAACTTAGGCGAGTGCTTGGACTGCAGCTAAGCCCCCGAGTGGAAGGCTTGCTTACCACTCGGTAGGATTTTTATAACTTAGGCGAGCACGAGGCTGCAGCTAAGCCTCCGAGTGGAAGGTTGGCTTACCACTCGGTAGGATTTTGATAAACTTAGGCGAGTGCTTGGACTGCAGCTAAGCCTCCGAGTGAGAGGGTCGCTCTTCACTCGGTAGGATTTTTATAACTTAGGCGAGCACGAGGCTGCAGCTAAGCCTCCGAGTGGAAGGCTGGCTTACCACTCGGCAGGATTTTGATAAACTTAGGCGAGTGCTTGGACTGCAGCTAAGCCCCCGAGTGAGAGGATTGCTCTTCACTCGGTAGGATTTTTATAACTTAGGCGAGCACGAGGCTGCAGCTAAGCCTCCGAGTGGAAGGCTGGCTTACCACTCGGTAGGATTTTGATAACTTAGGCGAGTGCTTGACTGCAGCTAAGCCCCGAGTGAGAGGATTGCTCTTCACTCGGTAGGATTTTATAACTTAGGCGAGCGAGGCTGCAGCTAAGCCTCCGAGTGGAAGGCTGCTTACCACTCGGTAGGATTTTGATAACTTAGGCGAGCTTGGACTGCAGCTAAGCCCCCGAGTGGAAGGCTTGCTTACACTCGGTAGGATTTTTATAACTTAGGCGAGCACGAGGCTGCAGCTAAGCCCCCGAGTGGAAGGCTGGCTTACCACTCGGTAGGATTTTGATAACTTAGGCGAGTGCTTGGACTGCAGCTAAGCCCCGAGTGAGAGGTTGCTCTTCACTCGGTAGGATTTTTATAACTTAGGCGAGCACGACTGCAGCTAAGCCCGAGTGGAAGGCTGGCTTACCACTCGGTAGGATTTTGATAACTTAGGCGAGTGCTTGGACTGCAGCTAAGCCCCCGAGTGGAAGGCTTGCTTACCACTCGGTAGGATTTTTATAACTTAGGCGAGCACGAGGCTGCAGCTAAGCCTCCGAGTGGAAGGCTGGCTTACCACTCGGTAGGATTTTGATAAACTTAGGCGAGTGCTTGGACTGCAGCTAAGCCTCCGAGTGAGAGGGTCGGTCTTCACTCGGTAGGATTTTTATAACTTAGGCGAGCACGAGGCTGCAGCTAAGCCTCCGAGTGGAAGGCTGGCTTACCACTCGGTAGGATTTTGATAAACTTAGGCGAAACGGATTCGCGGCTAAGCCCCCGAGTGGAAGGCTGGCTTACCACTCGGTAGGATTTTTATAAACTTAGGCGAAACGGATTCGCGGCTAAGCCACCCACTGAGGGGGAGTTTTTATGTGGACAAAAATAAAAAGTGCTGACACAATTATTTCTAAACCCATGAATTACAGAAGTTCTTTATTGCAACTCATCCGAGTGATAAAACTTAAGTGTAAAACGGGCGGAGTAGCTCCGCGTTCCAAGCTCGGGGCTCGTCGATATTATGCTCGACGTTGTAAAGACGGTATGCCCCGTTGTGGAGAACCTTGGTGACGATGAAAGGGCCTTCCCAAGAAGGAGCAAGTTTGTGTGGTTTGTGCTGATCCACTCGGAGAACCAAATCCCCTTCCTGGAAGGCTCGACCTCTCACATTTCGGGCGTGGAAACGGCGCAGATCTTGTTGGTAGATGGTCGACCGGATCAGAGCCATCTCCCTTTCTTCCTCTAAAAGGTCGACTGCGTCCTGCCGCGCTTGTTCAGCTTCTACTTCGTTGTAGATTTCGACTCGAGGAGCATTGTGGAGAAGATCACTCGGCAAGACTGCTTCAGCTCCATAGACCAAGAAGAATGGAGTTCTTCCGGTCGACCGATTGGGCGTGGTCCGCAGTCCCCAGAGTACAGATGGAAGTTCGTCGACCCAAGCTCCAGCCGCGTGTTTGAGATCACGCATCAGTCGCGGCTTCAGTCCCTTGAGAATCAGTCCATTAGCTCGCTCTGCTTGTCCATTCGACTGCGGATGGGCGACTGATGCGTAGTCGACCCGTGTGCCCTGGGAGTTGCAGAAGGTTCTGAATTCCTCTGAGTCAAAGTTCGACCCATTATCCGTAATGATGCTGTGCGGGACTCCATATCTGAATACTAGTTCCCTGATGAAGCTAACAGCAGTACCGGTGTCGAGGCTCTTGATTGGTTTAGCTTCGATCCACTTGGTGAACTTGTCGACTGCCACCAGTACATGCGTGAAGCCACTTCGTCCTGTTCTCAAAGGACCGATCATGTCCAGCCCCCAAACTGCAAAAGGCCAGACGAGTGGGATGGTCTTCAAAGCTGACGCAGGCTTGTGCGACATATTCGAGTAGAACTGACATCCCTCGCACTTATCTACTATCTCTTTTGCCATCTCATTCGCCTTGGGCCAGTAAAATCCGGCTCGGTATGCTTTGGCCACGATGGTCCGGGAGGACGCATGATGACCACAGGTCCCCGAGTGAATATCGTTGAGGATGAGTCGACCTTCTTCTGGTGTTATGCACTTCTGACCGACTCCAGTCGCGCTCTCTCTGTATAATTGTCCTTTGATGACAGTAAAGGCCTTAGATCGACGGACGATCTGTCGAGCCTCTTCCTCATCCTTCGGAAGCTCTTTCCTCAAGATATATGCGACATACGGAATCGTCCAGTCGGGAATGACTACCAAAACCTCCATGATCAAGTCGACCACCGCTGGGACTTCAACTTCAGTCGGATCTGTGGCACTCTTGGGCTGCGGAGTTTCTTCGGTGAAAGGATCTTCTTTGACTGACGGAGTATGTATATGCTCCAAGAACACACCACTCGGAATGGCTTCTCTCTTGGAACCTATCTTTGCTAGATCATCAGCTGCTTGATTTTTCAGTCGGGGTATATGATGGAGCTCCAACCCCTCGAACTTTTTCTCCAGCTTCCTCACTGCACTGCAGTATCCAGTCATGGCTGGGCTTCTCACGTCCCACTCTTTCATCACCTGATTGACCACTAAATCCGAGTCACCATAGACCATTAGGCGACGGACGCCGAGTGAAATGGCCATGCGCAACCCATATAGGAGGGCCTCATATTCTGCCTCATTGTTGGAGGAATCAAAGTGAATCTGGAGCACATATCTGAGCTTATCTCCTCTGGGGGAAACCAGGACAACCCCAGCACCGGAACCATTCAACATCTTAGAACCATCGAAAAACATGGTCCAATGCTCCGAGTGAACTTCAGTCGGCTGCTGCTGTTCGATCCACTCGGCGAGGAAATCTGCTATTGCCTGGGACTTAATGGCTTTCTTTGCCTCAAACTTGATATCAAGGGGAAGAAGTTCAATCGCCCATTTGGCCACTCGACCAGTTGCATCTCTGTTGTGCAAAATCTCTGATAGTGGAGCGTCGCTGACGACTGTGATTGAATGGTCAGAGAAATAATGAGCAACCTTCTTTGTGGTCATGTATATTCCATACACAAGCTTCTGATAATGAGGATATCTCTGCTTGGATGGAGTCAAGACTTCAGACAAATAATACACTGGGCGCTGAACTTTGAGAGCTTTTCCTTCTTCTTCCCGCTCGACCGTTAGCACAGTACTGACGACTTGTCCTGTGGCTGCGATGTAGAGCAACAGAGGCTCTTTGCTGATTGGAGCAGCAAGCACCGGCTGGGTGGAGAGCAGAGCTTTTAGCTCGGCAAACGCTGCATCAGCTTCTGGAGTCCACTCGAACTTGTCAGCCTTCTTCATCAGTCGGTAAAGAGGCAGTGCCTTTTCACCGAGTCGTGAGATGAATCGACTTAATGCGGCCAAGCATCCAGTAAGCTTCTGGACATCGTGCACTCGCACAGGGCGTTTCATTCGGAGAATAGTGCCAATCTTTTCTGGGTTGGCGTCGATTCCCCGTTCGGAAACGAGAAAACCGAGTAACTTGCCACCAGGAACTCCAAATGTGCACTTTGATGGATTGAGCTTGATATCATACCTTCTGAGGTTGGCAAATGTTTCGGCGAGGTCAGCGAGCAGGTCGGAACCTTTTCGTGACTTGACAACAATATCATCCATATAAGCTTCCACATTCCGACTGATTTGAGTGAGTAGACACTTCTGGATCATTCGCATAAATGTGGCTCCGGCATTCTTGAGGCCGAATGGCATGGTGATATAGCAGAAGCACCCGAATGGAGTGATGAAAGCTGTTTTTACTTCATCGGGCCCATACAGACGGATCTGGTGGTACCCGGAGTAAGCATCTAAAAAAGACAACCTCTCGCATCCCGCGGTCGAGTCAACAATTTGATCTATGCGAGGGAGAGGAAAGTGATCTTTCGGGCAGGCCCGGTTGATGTGCTTGAAATCAATGCACATTCGGAGCGACTTGTCCTTCTTAGGAACCATGACGACATTAGCGAGCCACTCGGAGTGGAATATCTCTCGGATAAATCCTGCCGCCAACAGTCGAGCCACTTCTTCACCAATGGCCTTTCTCTTCTGGACGGCGGACCGCCGAAGATGTTCTTTGACTGGCTTTGCAGACTTGTCGACTCTTAGGCGGTGCTCAGCCAGTCCCCTGGGAACACCTGGCATGTCAGCGGGCTTCCATGCAAAAATGTCCCAGTTCTCACGGAGGAACTGGATGAGCGCTTCTTCCTATTTTGGGTCGAGTGTTGTGGAGATGCGGGTCGGAGCTGCTTCGGGGTCGGTCGGGTGAATGTGAACAGGCTTCGTCTCACCGGACGACTGGAATGCAGATTCTGTGGCGGGCTTCTTGGACCGCAGCAAGTCACTCGGATCTGCGTTTTGCTTGTATTCTTCGAACTCGACCGCTGTCACTTGGGAATCGGCAATTTTGGAGCCCTTCTGAAAGCACTCCTCTGCCTTTTTCCTATCACCAGTGACAGTGATCACACCTTTGGGACCGGGCATCTTCAATTTGAGGTACACGTAACATGGTCGAGCCATGAACCGTGCATAGGCTGGCCTCCCCAAAATGGCATGATATGCACTTTGAAAATCCACGACCTCAAACGTCAACTTTTCTTTGCGGAAATGCTTTGAATCGCCAAATACTACGTCCAAAGCTATCTGGCCGAGAGACTCAGCCTTCTTCCCTGGTATAACTCCATGGAAGCTCATGTTACTAGTGCTCAATCGGGACATCGGAATGCCCATACCTTTCAGCGTGTCTGCATATAACAGATTCAGCCCACTTCCACCGTCCATCAGCACCTTTGTCAGTCGAGTGCCTTCGACAACTGGATCGACCACCAAAGCTTGCCTCCCAGGGGTGGCAATATGAGTTGGGTGATCAGATTGGTCGAATGTGATGGGTGTTTGAGACCACTTCAGATAATTTGCCTTTGCTGGGGCAACCATGTTAACCTCTCGGTTAATTACTTTCAGTCGACTTCTGCTTTCCACATCTGCGAAGATCATCAGAGTGGAGTTGATATGCGGGTATCCTCCCTCACTGTCCTCTTTGTCTTCGGCTTTGTCCGACTCCTTCTCCTTGTCCTTAGACTGTTTTCCCTGAAACTGCTGGATCAGGAGTCGACATTGGCGAGTGGTGTGCTTTGGGTAAATGATATTCCCCTCTTCATCTTTCTTCGTGTGAATATGACACGGCATATCCATCACGTCGTTCCCTTCTTTATCCTTCACCTTCTTGGGGTTCCAGGATCCTTTTGGTTTCCCCTTAGACTTTCCTTGAGTCACGGCCAGAGCCTCTCCAGGAGCTGCTGGTTCAGCCTTCCGCTTCTGTTTCCGACTGGAATTTCCTTTTTCCGACTGACTCGGCTTGTGCTTGCCGCTTCGGAGTCGGTCTTCTTCTTCGCCGTTGGCGTACTTGGTAGCAATCTCCATCATCCGACTCAAGGTCATGTCACCGGTTCGACCAAATTTCAAGCTCAGTTCTCTGTTCTTGACACCATCTTTGAAGGCGCATACTGCCTGATGGTCAGAGACATTTTCCACTGTGTGGTGCAAAGTGATCCACCTCTGAATATACTCTCTGAGAGTCTCATTGGTTTTCTGCACGCAGACTTGCAACTCTGTCAATCCCGCTGGTCGCTTGCAAGTCCCTTCGAACGTTCTGACGAACACTCGGGACAGATCTTCCCAAGTGTAAATACTGCTAGGAGGTAATTGGGTCAACCATGCCCTGGCAGAACCTTCCAACATGAGGGGCAAATGCTTCATGGCCACCTCGTCGTTCCCACCACCGATCTGAACTGCCACTCGGTAGTCTTCAAGCCAAGTTTCAGGCTTAGACTCACCAGTGAACTTGCTGACTCCTGTTGCCAACCTGAAATTGGGGGGAATAACAGCGGCTCTGATAGCTCTGCTGAAACATTCAGGACCAGAAACATGTACTCGACTGCTCGTGGGCACTTCTCTGTCGAGTGCACCACGATGGGCTCTGTTCCGGTCGACCAACCCTTGCACGATAATGGATCGCGCGTCGAAGCCTGGCTCCCTGGGGTCAACTGGAACTCTACGCCCTGTACTGTACTGACGCCTATCATCTGGCTGCCGAGGAGCGTAAGACCCACCCCTCGGAGGGGAATAGGGCACTCGACGCCTATCATCTCGGTCGAGCCTGTCGCCATATTGATCTCGCCGATACTCACGCCCTTCGCGCCGCGGAGGCGATCTGGGGCTGTGAGCCGACTGAACCGTATTCACAGTGACAGATCGACTGTGAATTCTGTTGCGCGACTGAGACACGGCTGAATTCTGATCTCCTGCTGCCCGGAGTAGATCCCTGATCTGCAGCAAACCTCTGCCAGCTTCTGACTGCGAAGGCTGAATGGACTCTGCTATACGGGTCGCAGCTGCTAAATTCTGAATTGGGGTTCGATATACCTGAGTCGGCGGGAAAAGTTGACGTCGACTGGTGTCGGGAACTCGTTGCCGCGCGCGCTCGTCGAGTGCTCGCTGAAGGTTCTCCAGTCGAGTGCGCTCGGCCAAATTGGCTAGACGCGCCTCCTCCAAGGCACGAGCCTCGGGGGTTTCTCCTGCGATGGGAACGCGCAGGGGATCCTCGTTCCTGCGGCGAAGCTCTTCTCTTTGCAAAGAGTCGAGTGGCTCGGGCTGGTACTCTTCGTAGCCTCGTGCAGGGTCGCCGCCGTCGCCTGCTCCACCACCACGGGCGAAGCCAGGAGGACTGTGGGGCCCGTCGACCATCAAGATTTCCGCCGCTGGATCACTGCTTCCGCACTCGGATGCAGTCTCTCCGGAGCCAGTCGACTGATCGAACAAGCCGTAGAGAGATTCGTTGGGCTCAATTGCCGCAACTTGTATAGTGGCCGACTGGCGAGCCACCGCGTGACTCACCCATCGCTGAAGTCTCGACCGGCCTGAGCGCTTGCGCTGGCGGGAGACCGGGAGGGTGGAAGATGGAAGATCCGACCGATACTGGGTCGATGGTTGCCGCAGCAGAACGCCGCGGACACATGCGCGAAAATGCGTCGCACCGCGGACGGGGAGCGCATCCACGTCGAGTGGAGCCTCCTGGAGCCATGCGGAGTCGTCGGCGATGAAGGTGAGAGTGCCGAGACGGATCTCTTGTCCCTCGATCAAAACTCCAGCAGACACCATGATGAAAATACTCGGAAGAATCGCAACTTCTCCACAAAATCGCTAAAACACAAGCCCCAAGGTGGGCGCCAACTGTCGTGGTTCTAAGCCTGACAGTAGAGTGGGGGGTAGGTATGGAGAGGCAAGGTCCTAGCTATGGAGAGGTTGTAAGCACAAAAGATGTACGAGTTCAGGCCCTTCTCGGAAGAAGTAACAGCCCTACGTCTCGGAGCCCGGAGGCGGTCGAGTGGATTATGAATGTATGGATTACAAGGTGCCCCAACCCTTCTGCCTGTGGAGGGGGGTGGCTTATATAGAGTGCGCCAGGACCCCAGCCAGCCCACGTAGGAGAAGGTTTAAGGTGAGTTAAGTCTGGGGCGTTACTGGTAACGCCCCACATAAAGTGCCTTTACTATCATAAAGTCTACTTAATTACAGACCGTTGCGGTGCAGAGTGCCTCTTGACCTCCTGGTGGTCGAGTGAGTCTTCGTGGTCGAGTCCTTCAGGCCAGTCGAGTGTGTCCTCGTTGGTCGAGTGAGTCCTCGTTGGTCGACTGGAAGGCGACCTCTTCTAGGGATGTCCTAGGGTAAGTTACTTGGGACAGGTCCGTGACCCTACCCTAGGTACATAACCCCATCACATATAGTGGCCAGATTCCCCACACTTAAAACAAGTCACAGAACTGGTACGTGGAGGAGCACTGTTGGTTGGACCACCATAGGGCTTGGCTGGTGCAAACTGTTGAACAGGGCGAGGCGCCTGGAAGGATGGCCTCGGTGTGAACCTGGGTGGCAGGGCAGTGTTAGGCACCCACACGCGGCACTTCTGAGGACCAGCACCGGATGAGGAACCCATGTCACGGCCATGCTTGCGTGTTGCGTCGAAATCAGTCTGACCAGTCTCAGCACTGATGGCCTTGTTAACAAGCTTCTGAAAAGATGTGCAGTCATGCAGACGGAGGTCGCGGCGAAGCTCAGGACTAAGTCCCTTACGGAACCTTGCTTGCTTCTTGGCATCAGTAGAAACTTCCTCAGTTGCATATCGTGCGAGGTTACCGAACTCCCTGTTGTAAGCATCCACAGAGAGTCGGCCTTGCGTGAAACTGCAAAATTCCTCACGTTTACGGTCCATGAGACCCTCCGGAATGTGATGTTCACGGAAAGCCTCGCTGAATTCAGCCCAAGTAGTGACATGGTCCGCTGGGCGCATAGCTCCATAATTTCCCACCATAGACTGGAGGGGCCTTCAAGATGATATGCAGCAAAGGTGACCTTGTCAGCCTCAGCTACTAGCGCAGAACGCAGTTTGTGAGAAATACTGCGAAGCCAGTCATCAGCGTCGAGAGGCTCGACGGAGTGGTGGAACATGGGTGGATGTAACTTGATGAAATCACTGAGTGACACCAAGTTACTTCTCTGATGGTGTGTTGTGTTCTGTTCAATACGCTCCAACAAACGGTTGGTCTCCCGCTTGTTTCTCTCGGCTTCCAGCATAACTTCGGCTAGGGAAGGAGGGTGAGGCAGGTTTGTATTCCCGACTTCACTGCCTTTGTCCTGCTCTTGGGGAGCAGGGTTATTGCACGTGTTGACCATCCTAGGTAAACAAGACAATGATTTAGTCAGAATGATAAGATTCCGACATAGAATTACAGAATGTAAGGGATAACTCGGAATGCAAGATGATCATCCGTATGACATGGTAGATACAGAAACTGCTTCTTTTATTCCATCGTCATACACACCATACAAGGTTTAGTACAAGACCAAGCAAGGTACTAATACGGTGAAAGGAAGATTACATCACATCGGAGGCACTCCGAGCTCCTATACATTATTTTTCTACACCTCCGGAAGGCGGTACAAACTAGGTCATATCCCACGAGTCACACAGGACGATGGACGACACAGCTAGAACGAACTAGTGATACTACCACTAACTCAGACCGATCCGTAGTAGTCCTCGTAGAAGTCACCTCCATAGCCTGGAAGCTCAACATGATCATCCGGAAACAGACGATCTCGCGGAGCTTGTGGACCATAGGGGCTAGGATGAGGTCTTGGACCAACAAACGGTGGCCTGCGGGGACCACGAGGTGGGGTGATGCCTCCTACATCACGCCAACCCATCACGTCTGGCAGAGCAGATCTCACAGGATAAAGATCGCGCATATCCGAATATCCAGCTTGCACAACCGGTGCAAACCGAGTCAAAGTGGCCCAATGGTCAGCACGGGTATTGAAAAGCTCTAGCCTCAAGGTCCGATTTTCACGGTCCTTATCCTCGAGCAACTCAGCAGTGGTGCGAGTCCGTGAATCCTCCTGAGTGGGGTCAGCATAGATAGCCTGGAGATACCCTTGTGCTCCTGGAAGTGATGCTGGCATATACCGGAAATCAGAGTCCCGAAATAGGCCAGTCCTGACTCGCATGATGGTCATCATAGAGTAGGCGGCATCCTGCACAGCCATCTCAATAGTAACCCCGAGTCCATAGGAGCAGTGAAGGGGCTCGGTGGATCCAGGATAAGATGGAAATATCCTGACAGTGCAAAGATACTGGCTTTGATTAAAGTCTCGAAATTGCTCTTCGACCGTGTACTCAGGATACCAACGGTATCCAGCCTCAGTCATTACCCTGACCAACATGGCAGTATGGCCGGGTACATCTAGGCATCGAGTCAGGCGAACCACTTGATTTTGGTCGCGAGTGGCCATCTGAAAGCACAACCATAATGCAAAGGCATTAGAATTTCTAGCAAAATTTCGACAGCATAACGGCTGTAAATGCTCAAAAAGGATTTTGAGACATTTGACAAAGGATTTCATACACACTCAACAACATCATATCAAAGTTCTGGGTCCATCCTAGCAACATAATGTGGTAGTAGAACTGAACTAGGCTTGTATCCATCAAACCTATAAGGTACTACTGATTAGTAACACGAGAACCTAATAGAGAGAAAAGATCCTAATTCCTTAACCCCCGGTGGAAGAATAGACTGACTCGGATCAGAATGTCATAAGATAAAGGAGTAAAAATAGCCTTACGTTCCAACCCACAAACAATTCCCCTACATATAACTAAAGAATTTCTAGACTCAACATCGACCAGTTTGGCTTGGAGAACCTACAGGCAGTCCGGCTCTGATGCCAACGCTGTCAGGACCCCGACTCGATGCCACATAGATCTAGCATGTAACACCTCATATCACTTTGCGGCCTCACGCACGGTATTCCCACGGGTGTCGTCTTACTTTTGCCCGGGACCGTTTGCGCCTTTTGGCACACGTATATGATAGTGTCGCTAGCATCCATATGATAAGGAGCCCGGGCTGACATGGCTAGTCGTAAACCCAAAGTGGCACAGACTTACAGGGACAGGCATCCATGACCCAGCAACGAACGTGCCGGTCATCAGCAAGTGGGTCCGGGCTGTAGCACTGGGCTAGCAGGACTCCGGTAAACCGGGCTGTAGCGGGCTAACAGGACTCCGGTACTCAATGCGTGACATTTCCCCGAAGGGACAGACACAGGAACGAAGAAGGACACATGGGGCCAGCCTAAGTGTTCCGGAGTAGTAGCAAGCTACCATGGCCCAGTGGTAACACTAGGAGACATTTCCCGGTAAGAGAGGCTACTAAAGATAAACAACTAGATAGTCAGATCCCACACATACCAAGCATTTCAATCATACACACAATATGCTCGATATGTGCAAATACAACAAGGCATCACAACATGACTCTACGACACAAGTACTTTATTTAAGGCTCAGAGAGCCATACATAACATACACATAAGTACGAGTCACACGACCCAGCATTCAAGTCATACAGTCATACAAACCAGCAGCGGAAGTAACTTGTCTGAGTACAGACAACTAGTAAAATAAAAGAGGCTTGGAAAGCCTAGCTATACTACGTGGTCCTTCACAAGCTCAGGATCACCACCTGGGCCTTAGCCTACTCATTGATGTCAACGTCTACGAAGAACCCATCAGAAGGGGTTGCAGCGTCTTTTGTAAAAATGTAAATTATAGCAACATGAGTACAAAGGTACTCAGCAAGACTTACATCAGATCCTACATACATGCACATTATCAAGAAGGGTTGGTGGGGTTATTGTAGCAAGCCAGCTTTGACTCTTGGCTAGGCTATCCTATGAGACTCCAACTTGAAATGGTTTTGCGCACACGAGTCCACTACTCACCACTTCAATACACTACCGAGGATCCACCTCCGTCTTCCTACGGAAGAGCCATCCTCGGCACTCACGCTTATCTTGAAGCTTTTAGTAGTTTCCATTTACTTGTCTATGAACTATATAAGCAACCAAGTAGTCCTTTACCGCGGACGCGGCTATTCGAATAGATCAGGTTAACCCTGCAGGGGTGTACTTCTTCATACACGCTCTCACCACTTACCGTCGTTTACACGACATGTACTCGGCAACCTTCAAGCGGAAGCCCAACATGGGTGTCAGCCACGACCTACCTAAACACCTAAGTCTCTAGTCCAGGTTTATCGCCTATTCGGGTTCCATCCATGAGGAGATCTGGCCGAGGTTTCGCTCACAGCCCCAAACGATGTGAACAGGGTTCCGAGACACCTAACGGGTGCCCGACATACCCGGCCACGTACCTACCGCATCACAGCCCACCCCTATGGTCAGCGCTGTCCACGGCCTCCAGTAGGCTACAAACACCAGAAACTACTTGCAACTCCTGGACAGAGGACTAGGGTAATTAAGAAGTCGAGAGGGTCCATTGGTTTCGGGCCCAATGCATGGTAGTAGCTGAATCTTAAATCACACATACAGATCTCAGTGCTTAATGACGGCTTCAATGAAACAACCCACCATGTACTCCTACATGGCCTCTCATCGATACCTTTACCAAATCGTGTTCAACACACCACTCCCATACTGACATGAACATTTCACTCTAGCCCATCACCCAGATGAACCAGACCTGACACGACTCTAAGCATAGTAGGCATAGCAAGGTAGGAACAACACACATACATGGCTCAATCAACTCCTACACATGCTAGTGGGTTTCATCTAGTTACTGTGGCAATGACAGGTCATGCAGAGGAAATGGGTTCAACTACCGCAGCATACAGCAGTTTGAAATGTGTTGTCTTAATGCAGTAAAAGAGAGCAGAAGCGAGAACATGGGATTGTATCGATATGATCAAACGGTTGGTTGCTTGCCTGATGGGTCAATGCACTAATACGGTTCTTCGCTAGGGTAATCACGGTACTCCTCGGAGGCAGAACCTGCCGCAAAGAACACCGATACACAGCCATCACCAAACAATGTGTGACAATATGATGCATGCATGAAACATGGCAATATGAGTGTGTTGGGCTAATGCAACTAAGACCAGAAGGGTTTGAACCAATTTGAACCAAAGATTCAAATTTCAAACTCATACATGGCCCTTTAAAGTGTTTTATCTTGTTCTGGACTAAACATCAAGTTAGCTTGCTTAAACATGCATGAAACTAGTATAGATGGATAGATTGGATTTTTCTGATCATTTTTCATATATAAAACTTTGCATTTGGAGCTACAGATTATTTTCTATGATTTTTTTGAAGTTTGGGTTATTTTCTGGAATTTATAAATCATTTTAGATTTATTTTAATTCCAGAAAAGGGTTATTGCGTCAGCATGAGGTCATGCTGACCTCAGCAAGTCAACAGACCGGTCCAGGTCAAACTGACCAGTGGGTCCAGGGTGTCAGTGGATAATTAACTAATTTAATTAGTTTAAACTAATCTAAATAATTAGTAGAAGGGGGCCCCACCTGTCATTGACTCAACAGAGTCAACCGGGGCCCACCCAAGGTCAAAGCCAGGTCGGCTGCACCGGCGTTTAGCCGCCGGCGAGCCCGACGCGGCGGCGGAAGTGGTTTTGGCCGTTCCGGCCACCAAATGGGTCGCGGAGGCCATCGGAGTGGAGCTGAGGACGAGCCGCAGCTCTTGGTGGAGTCCGTTGGGGTCGGGGTGGCTGGAGTTGGCATCAGCGGCGACTTTGGCGGCCACCGGAGTTCGGGTGAAGGCGAACTTGATGCTAGAGGGGTCGGTGAGGTGCGGGGAGTAGTTGGTTAGGTGCTATGTGACATGGTGAGCACGATGGACACCAAGTGGTGGCCGGAGGGTGACCGGGAGCACGTCGGCGACGAGCTCCGTGGCGGTGGGTGCGGTTGAGCTCCGGGAGGTCATTACACAGCTCGGGGGCAAGAAAAGAAGGGAGGGGAAGATGGTTAAGCTCACAGGGAACTCGACGAAACACTTGGTGCGGCCGGGGATGGGCCGGAGCGACGACGGCGTTGAAGGGGATCTCCGGCGACGATGGACTCGGGCGGAGTCGATGCGGTGGACTCGGGCCTTGCGAGTGCTCGAGGCTCAGCTTGCTCGAAGGAGAGGAGGGTGGCGGAGCTCCTGGACACGGCGGCACGGCGTGGGGTTGACGGAGGGCATGGCTACGGCGAGGGGGTGGCGGCGATGGCGTCGGCCATGGCGTGGGAGAGCGAGGGAGAGGAGTTGGGGAAGAATGGAGGTGTCCTGGGGGTTCACGGCTCAACGTGGAGTTCATCCAAGCCAGCAACGAGGCGAGGAGGTGAAGCAGGGCGACGGCCAGCTGCGTGGCGCACGCTGCGGCCGCCGTCGGGCACCTGCCTGCCTGCCTGGCCGGCAAGCAGCTCGCTGGCGCGGCGCTGGGCTGGGCCGGCAGGTGGGCCGGGTGCTGGGCGCCAGGTAAGTTTTCTGTTATTCCCTGTTTTCTGTTTTTTTTAATTCCTCTGCAACTTTGTTGAATTATTAAAAATACTTAGGCAACTCCTAAAATCACCAAACTACTCCTGGTCCATAGTTGGATTATTTCCAACATGAAACATTCTAGTTTGGAGATATTTGAGCATTTGAAATATTTTATATAATTTTAAATGCCCAAATTCAAATATCTATGATTTAATTCAAAGACCCTAAGATGACCTAGGAAAATGTGCATCACTTCTGGCAGAGGTTCTGAACCAAGACAAAAATGATGGGCATTTTAGAAGGGCATTTCAGGTTCATTGAAAAAGTTTTTAGTAAACCCTAGTTGGTTTCAGAGGGGGCTGGGGGTTCTGTCATCCCCATTTCAGGTTTCTGATGAAAGAATAGACATGATGCAACACTCTAATGCATGAACTAGCTAGGGTGTGACTGCGTTCCACGCGCGAGGCTCGTCCATATTCTTGGCTACATTGTATATGTGGTATGCTCCATTGTGAAGCACCTTGGTGATGATGAAGGGACCTTCCCAAGCCGGAGCAAGCTTGTGAGGCCATTTCTGATCCACTCGGAGCACAAGGTCTCCTTCCTGGAACACTCGACCTCTGACATTACGGGCATGGAATCGATGCAGATCTTGCTGATAGATGGTCGACCAAACCAGAGCCATCTCGCATTCCTCTTCCAGGAGATCAACTGCGTCTTCGCGTGCCTGCTCTGCTTCAGCTTCTGAGAATAGTTCCACCCGAGGAGCATTGTGCAGCAAGTCACTCGAAAGCACAGCCTCGGCGCTGTACACTTGGAAGAAAGGGGTTCAGCCAGTCAACCGGTCTAGCGTCGTTCTCAGCCCCCATAGGGCGGATGGTAACTCAGTCATCCAAGCTCCAACAGCATTCTTGAGGTCACGCATCAGTCGGGGTTTTAACCCTTGAAGGGTTAAACCATTCGCCCTTTCTGCTTGCCCATTCGACTGCGGGTGTGCAACAGACACATAGTCAACCCGAGTGCCTTGGGATGCACAGAATGACTCATCAGAATCAAAATTGGAGCTGTTATCTGTGATAATGTTGTGAGGAACTCCATATCTGAATATCATCTCCTTGATGAAACTGACGGCAGTGCTTGAGTCAAGGTTTTTGATGGGCTTGGCTTCGATCCACTTAGTGAGCTTGTCGACTACTACGAGCAAATGAGTGAAACCACTTTTGCCAGTCTTGAAGGGTCCAACCATATCCAACCCCCAGACTGCAAATGGCCAGACGAGTGGAATAGTCTTCAAGGCAGACGCGGGCTTGTGAGACATGTTGGAGTAGAACTGGCAACCTGCGCACTTGTCGACTATATCTTTTGCCATCTCATTTTCCCGAGGCCAATAGAACCCCGCTCGGTATGCTTTGGCCATGATGGTCTGAGAGGACGCATGATGACCACAGGTCCCCGAGTGGATATCGTTTAGGTGTTGGGGAACGTAGCAGAAATTCAAAATTTTCCTACGTGTCACCAAGATCTATCTATGGAGAAACCAGCAATGAGGGGAAGGAGAGTGCATCTACATACCCTTGTAGATCGTTAAGCGGAAGCGTTCAAGAGAACGGGGTTGAAGGAGTCGTACTCGTCGTGATCCAAATCACCGGAGATCCTAGTGCCGAACGGACGCCACCTCCGCGTTCAACACACGTACAGCCCGGTGACGTCTCCCATGCCTTGATCCAGCAAGGAGAGAGGGAGAGGTTGAGGAAGACTCCATCCAGCAGCAGCACAACGGCGTGGTGGTGATGGAGGAGTGTGGCAATCCTGCAGGGCTTCGCCAAGCACCACGGTAGAGGAGGAGTACTTGGGAGAGGGGGAGGGTTGCGCCAGAACTTGGGTGCGGCTGCCCTCCCACCCCCCACATATATATAGGGGCAAGGGAGAGGGGGACCGGCCCCCTCAGATCCAATCTGAGGAGGGGGCGGCGGACAAGGGGGGGAAGAGTGCCTCCCAAGTCAAGTGGAGGCCCTCCCCCTTAGGGTTTCCCCTCTCCCATGCGCATGGGCCTTGGGGGGGCTGGTGCCCCCGGCCCATTAAGGCTAGGGCGCCCCCCTACAGCCCATGCTGCTGTATTGGACGTGGTGGAACAATTTCTGGACCTCCGGACCCCTCCGGAATCCTCCGGAAGCTTCTGGAAGCTTCCCGGTACAATACCGAAAAAACCCGAACTTTTTCCGGAACCCGAACAACAACTTTCCATATATAATTCTTTACCTCCGGACCATTCCCGAACTCCTCGTGACATCCGGGATCTCATCCGGGACTCCGAACAACATTCGGTAACCACATACAAACTTCCTTTATAACCCTGGCGTCATCGAACCTTAAGTGTGTAGACCCTACGGGTTCGGGAACCATGCAGACATGACCGAGACGTTCTCCAATCAATAACCAACAGCAGGATCTGGATAGCCATGTTGGCTCCCACATGTTCCACGATGATCTCATCGGATGAACCACGATGTCAAGGACTCAATCGATCCCGTATACAATTCCCTTTGTCTAGCGGTATTGTACTTGCCCGAGATTCGATCATCGGTATCCCGATACCTTGTTCAATCTCGTTACCGGCAAGTCTCTTTACTCGTTCTGTAACACATCATCCCGTGATCAACCCCTTGGTCACATTGTGCACATTATGATGATGTCCTACCGAGTGGGCCCAGAGATACCTCTCGTCAACCGGAGTGACAAATCCCAGTTTCGATTCGTGCCAACCCAACAGACACTTTCGGAGATACCTGTAGTGCACCTTTATAGCCACCCAGTTACGTTGTGACGTTTGGTACACCCAAATCATTCCTACGGTATCCGGGAGTTGCACAATCTCATGGTCTAAGGAAATGATACTTGACATTAGAAAAGCTTTAGCATACAAACTACAATCTTTGTGCTAGGCTTAGGATTGGGTCTTGTCCATCACATCATTCTCCTAATGATGTGATCCTGTTATCAACGACATCCAATGTCCATGGTCAGGAAACCGTAACCATCTATTGAACAACGAGCTAGTCAACTAGAGGCTCACTAGGGACATGGTGTTGTCTATGTACCCACACATGTATCTGAGTTTCCTATCAATACAATTATAGCATGGATAATAAACCATTATCATGAACAAGGAAATATAATAATAATAACTAATTTATCATTGCCTCTAGGGCATATTTCCAACATTAGGATCATTCGACCTTCTTCAGGGGTGATGCAGCATTGAGCCACTCCTATGACACTTTCTCTGCACAGTTGTCCTTTTATCACGGTGAAAGCTTTCGATCGACGGACTATCTGGCGAACCTCATCCTCATACTCTAGGAGCTCCGGCCTGAGTATGTACATGATGTACGGTACCATCCAATCGGGCATGATCACCAAGACTTCCATGATCAAGTCGACCACAGCTGGAACCTCAATCTCAGTTGGATCGGTTGAACTTATCGGTTGCGGGGTGATGCGGAGCATCCCACGTTCATCCCCATGTACACTCTGACTACTCTCCAAGCCCCAGAGGACATATGACGAGACCTTAAACATACGCCATTGGACACAAGGTGAATTCACTCCTCTTCGAACCGTCACTTTCCACATGTGAGACATGGCTACTACCTCATGCATGGGCCTTGCCTATACTCGGGTACAACCGAGATGACCATGGAGAATCAAAGGACCAAGGTCAAGCATGGAAGAGGAGAAGGAAGAAGAGCCAGCTGCTACAGGCCCCAGACATCCGGCCCCAGCCCGAACATCCGGACAAGCCGGGACATTCGGCCCGACCCCGGAAATCCGACGCCCATCACAGAACGCATCCGAAGCTGAACCCCGTCAACCCGGACATCCGGCTCTTCCTGAGCCGCCGGACATCCGTCCCCCAGCCCGGACATCCGGACCCTGCCTATCCAGAGAGCTCCGAGACCGGCCACTCCAGCCCGGACATCCGGCCCGCTAGCCCGGACATCCGGCACCTCATGAAGGCCCGGACATCTGGCCCGACGCGTGGACATCCGGCCTCCCCTGCCTGCGTGCAGCGCATCTGGGCCGAGGCCCATGTACCCCTTCGCCCCTCAGACTATATATACTCCCCCTCCACCTACATTTTAGGGTTAGCATTGGTTTAGCTCATTTGAGATAGAGCTTTGCTCATCCATACGGATCTCCTCCTCGTGAGGGACCGCGGCCTCTTTGGAGAAGATCCACCATGGATTCAAGACCCCTTTATGGGAAGATCCCTCGTGGATTCAAGACCTCCTCTCGTAGATGAGCTACCGCCACTTGTGTCATCCTTTGTTGGATTTTTACCGTGTATCTCTTTGTGTTTCTTGGATCTAGCACATGTTTGATCATATTCGTGTTAGTTGAGTGTTTTGTCTTGTGTTCCCCCGTGATTTCCCTCATTTCCTTCCGCGCGTTCTTCACGTTCCTCATAGGGATCCTCTCCAAATGTGAAAGATTGGCCCCTAGGGTTCCGCCCTACATCATCTTGGTATCATGAGCCAGGTTGATCACGTTTTTGGAGCCCCTACCCCGTGTTTTCTAGCTTGATTTTGTTGTTTTTGTCCTAAATCCGAAAATCCCCACCAAAAATAGCCCCCAATTTTTTTTGTGATCTGTTGGTTTGATGATGTTTTGTTGATTTTGATCCATGGATTTGCTTGGTTTCGAGTGGATCTAGCATCTCCCCAAGTTTCCCCACCTTCCATCCACGAAATCCATCAAATTTTGCCCCCGAAATCATCAATTTCCGCCCCAAAATCGAGTTCCTCGAGTTCATCCTCGGATTTGGAGCCCGGACATCCGGCCCGACCGCCGGACATCTGGCCATCCCGGAAATCCGGTCATTAGCCCGGACATCCAGCTCCTGAAGCGCATTTTCGTGCAAGGTTCTGGACATCAGGTCCCGGACATCCGGCCAAACCCCCGGATGTCCGCCCCCTGGCATTTCAGCCTCCCGTGTTTCACCGTTTTGACCATAACTTTCACATCCAGAGTCCGATTTTAGCGTTCTTTAGCTCATTGAGTAGCTATTGACACCCCCCATCCATTTAGATAGGTTGCAACACCATTTGACTCCATAAAATTTTCGAAAATTTGGCAAGTTTGCCTAGGCCCTCCACCATATCATCCGCATTACAACCACCGACTTCCGCAACCTAACCCATTTTGTTCCATATAGCATTAGTGGTTGCTTGAGTAGTGATTCGAGTCTCCTAAGGTGTTTCGGCTACTTAGGGACGGTTGCTTCTTCATCAACCACCACCACCACTTACACATAACCTTTGCCCACTATATATTTCCAACAACCCAACTTAACTCAATTGTTGTTTGAGCTTGTTTGAGTTGTGGCTTGTGTCTCCTAAGGTGTTTCGGCTACTTAGGGATGGCAACTTCAACTCCGACACGTGTATAGCCCATCATTTCACTTCCGCATTGCCAAGTGTAAACCACCACCGCTTTCTGCTACCACCATTTTGACATTTGGTCTTTGAGATTTTGGGTTCGCGGTTTTTCCGTTTCCTAAGGTGTTTCGACTACTTAGGGACGAGTCTCCATCATCTTGGTTTCTACATCAAGAACACCGCCACTCATCATCGCCTTGAGGTCGTCATCGGCTTTGACCACTTCACCATCATCTGTCTGTGGCGTACATATGAGAAACCTTCGACGGTAACCTCCATATCATCTTGGTATCGTGGTATCCCTCCATTGTATATTCCCCTTGCCATTGCATTGTCAACCCCTAGCCCATTTTGCATTACTTGCCTATCAAGACTAGCCATTTGAGTAGTGCTGGCAATGTGACTTGTGCACATTAGTGATCATACTTCCCATAGCATACATACCATATCATCTTGGTATCATATCTTGTGTCACAAGTTTGTTCACGCATGTAGACAATTGCTATCTTGGTTTGTGCATTGTGCAAAAGTGGCCATACAAAAAAAGAGAATAAGCTTTTAAGCAAAAGAAAGAGAGCAAAGAAGCTTGTAAGCAAGTGCCATAGCATCATACCACATTGCATATAAGATTGTCATATCCGATCATCTTGGATCATCTTGAGGGATACACCGGGAACCATACATACATCGCATACTTTGGATAAAAGTCCATATATTTTGCATCTTATAGGTTGTGCACAAGTGTCGTATCCGCCAATAGAGCAATCGTGCTAGCGTCTCTCTTGAGTTGTGCAACACGAGCGTTTTCCGTGGATTCCACATTTTTTGCTCATTCCTTGGTTGCACGACCCCATTTATCTATCTGTGAGTGTGTGTTTCCGTGTACCTTTCATTGCTATTGGTCTACTTGTTTCGCTTGCGAATTTGTGAATCTCTTTCAACATTATTGACTCTTGCTAACATTTTGCATCAAATTTTTGTGCCACTATCCTCACCGAGCTCCACCATAAGCCTTACTTGTGTAGGTGTGAGAACCGACAAGAATTGGTACCAATTGTGCTATTTCCTTGTTACACATTTGAGTGATCATTGATCCATCTTCAACATCGGTCAAGGTACATTTGGTCTAGTTCTTCTCTTTCTCCCACTCATATTTGCTCGAGTCTTGTGATGGATAGGCAAGGCAATTACTCTCCGGTCTACGACAACAACGACGGCGTGAACAACGCCATCACCAAAGCGTCCATCTTCGATCTACAACAACAAATGCAAGGCGCACAATCAAGATTGCGAGAGTGCATCGAGAACATCTCCATCGACATTTTTCACCCCGAAGCAAGAAAAAGGGAGTACATCGACAAGAAGCTTTCCGCACAAAAAGAGGAGCAAGATGCAAGGATGGAGGAGATTAGAGCCTTGATCAAGTCTTCTTCCCCTTCGTCATCCTCAAGGCGGCGACGTTCAAGCCACAAGTCTTTGGAGCGCGAAAAAGATGCAAGTGCAATTCGTCCACGTCCACATCTACATGGTGACCACCATCACGTTCGTGATCCACATCGTCATGAAGGGCAAGTAACCTCCAAGCATCATGTGCACGACGACGACGAACGCCATCGAGCTAAAGCACAACAATGACATCATCATCATGAAGATGCTCCACAAGCACAAATGCACAAGTCCCGACAAGCCCTACTTCATGCCAAGTCGAAGCTTCATGAGCAAAAGAGAAGACCGCGGGACGAGCACCACCAAGATGGAGCTACGGCTACCACCACCACTTTGGCATCTTCGCCAAGTGCTATCAAGGCATCTTCGCCTTCGAACGTACGGCATCTTCGCCTACTTCCCACGAGTACGCCTACAATGACTTCATCAAGTCCAAGGCGACTACCTACGAGCGAGGGCGACACTTCCATCTTCGGAAGCCCCTCAAGGAAGATGGGCGAGCATGGAAAACTCCCTTCGGTCATGAAGACGAGCTACGAGGTGCCACATCATATGGACCTCCAACAACAAGACGGCGACAAGACAGCCGAGCAAGGGCCATCCCCTTCGACTACGGCGACCAGCGCGAACCTCTTCAAAAACATGAAGACGGCACCCATATTGGACTCATACTCCGAGTCAAGCTACGCGACCGCACATGGAGACATTTGCACCTACATCTCTCCGACACCCACATATGTTGAGATGCCCATTTGTCATGTGAGGAGAGCCACCACCCCATGAGAGAGATGAGTGACTCCACCATATGTGACATTGAGAGCATTTCCTTTGAGAGGATGAGGGTGACCACCACTAGCCCCACACATGAGAGTAGGCCACACATCCTATGTGAGGTTGAGCACCATTTGAGTGACTCCACCAACCATATGAGTGAGTGCATATTTGAGGGAGTGAGTGAGCCACAACACTTAGAGAGTGAGGTAGTTGAGAGGGCACGTGAGGCCACTATGATTTCTCACGACTTAACCTCTACTCCGAGTGTGTTTTCTTTAGTGCTAGGTCTCCTACATGACGACAAGCCTACCCTCGACGAGTCCATTCCTCCAATGGAGACGACGATGGCCATGGTGGACGATGATGCACCCCCCACATGGTTCCATCAAGATGAAGATGACAACGAATGGATCTTCAACACCTCACCAACAACACATGAGCGATGCCCCAAAGGTAACATAGGTGATGGTGCCTCTCTTGTCCCACTAGCAGACTATCTTACCAATGACTGCTTGCATGATGTTGACCCACCTATTCCCATGCTTCATGCTAGTGAGACTTCTTCATGCCTTGACTTACCTATTTATGATGAATATGATGATGAGCATGTTGAGTTGCCTAGTTGTGATGTTATGCTCCATACGATATCATGTGAAAATTATTTTGGTCACATCATGTTTGAAAACCCATTGAACTTGTCATATGCTATGGGTGATATCTCCCATATTGCATCCTTACAATCTCAACATAGTAACTATGCATGCCCCATTAAAATCAATCCCATTTGCACTTATGGCATAGATGACGAGATGATAGTCATTAGCTTTTGTTTTTCATGTGATGATATTGCTATGCTTCGTTTACATGATTTGCGCAATTCATCTACTATGCCATGCCATGATCAAATTGTTCCAAATATGCATTGTTTTGGATGTTATCAATATTTTCCATGTGATGTTTCCATTAATGCTCATGAGGAGACCCCCATAGTTTCCTCATACATATTAGGAGATTTTCATGCATCTCATACTTTGCATGATTCCCATAATTGCGTGCACCATATGCATTCCATGAATAACAATGCTCTAGATATTGCTCGTGATGCATTACACAATTTGAGTCTCCATTATGCCATACATAATAACAAACCTCTCATGATGGATGACATGTTTCTATATCGCGCATCTCATTTATTTGAGCATTGGATATTTTGTGCTAACTGACACAGGCATGTGCGCATCATGATGGATGATGTGTACATATACCACGCACACACAATTTTCCCTTTGTCTTTGTTTTGTGTAGGTACTCACATATACTCGTCAACCTCTCAATCCCAAGAGTTGAGGAAACGAGCTCTTGAGAGCAACGATGACTTGAAATCCCGTGGACTATCCTTACCACTGTTCCCTTCGCGCAAGGACTACGCGCATCTCTTTTACTTGGCTCTCACACGGCTATGGGCTATATATCACTTGTCCCTTTATGCCCATACTATCGTGTTCACTTTGCAGGTTATGCCTCTTTACATGATTTTGCCATGAAATTGTGACCCTTGCTTGCATCTACCCATGCTTCACCATTATGATACTCCTATGTGTATTTGCATGCTTGGTGGAGATCCTTGTTGCTATTGCCATGTTTATCATGTGCCCCATGCTATTGATGCTTGTTGTGTTGGGAGAGTCATGATGTTCCATTGCTATTTACATATGGCCTCTCGCCAATACATTGATGATATTTTTCTCATATCTTGCTTTCATGCTTGTGATATGTCATGTGCATTATTCATGCCCACTATTTGCACACATGACATGCTTGCCATGGTTCCCTCTGGTATGTTGCATCTTCGCACTACTAGCTTGCTTGACTTGATCGCTATAATTGCTTGCTATATTGCATCACCCATGTTCCACTCTTACTCGCTTTCTTGGGTTCATGTCATATATGCTCATGCCTCTCACATGATATATCTTGATCATTGTCTCTTGTGTCCATTAGTTGCCTCTTTCATATCCACTTGTATTGAGTGCAACCATACTATGCTTATTGATCTTGGAGACTTTGACACTTTCCTTGTGATGCATGCTTGTTTGATTGAGCCTATTGCATTTGGTTGTTCTCGCATCTGATGCCTCCATACTATGAAATGCTCCCTTGTCCTTTTTTATGATGAGCATGATGCATACACTTGTTGGGTATCTTACCACACAAATGATAGGTTTTGCACTTCCGCTAACCTCATTTGTTTTTCCGAGTGTTTGTCATGTTCTTTCGTTTTGAAGGATTCACAAGGCATTACCGTCATGAGACATATTGGTTATGTGAAGGCATACATGACGTGCAACTCCAACATCTTCTGGAACATTCATAAGGTGAACTCCTTCCCTTTGAGCCATCCTCAAGTACGCATATTGTATGGGTCACTCTTTTATTGTTGTTTCCTTCTTGTTGTCTACATGATACATCTCGCGAACGGAGGAGCGACATTGGAGATTGGCTCTATGGACCTTTACATTGAGGAGCGCTCAGACTTATTGGATGCACCTTCGAACCTCCACTCTTGCCACGACATCAAGCATTGGTACACCAACACCTCCATATTTCTTGATTGTGCTCATACATGTCATGCTCGATGGACATATCATACTCACCACAAGTTTGCACCCCATGCATGGATTGACTCACATTATGATTGCCTTGTTGCATCTTGTATTCCCATGTCATCCATGATATTTGAGCTTGTTCACTTCCTTAGCAAATTTGTTGTGATCTTCCTTGATGGCATATTCATACATAATGATCATATTGTCGACCATCAATTGCATGATAATATCCACATATTGAGCATCCATTGCCATGTTCATGCATTTGATAAACCACCCCATTATGACATCATTTTGCATCGTGGTTTCATTGCTCATATTCATAACACATTTGTGTGCACAATGATTGCATTTGCTCCCATGAATGCTTTGCATATCATTCTAGATCATCTTGATAAGCTTCATGCACTTTGTCATGCACAATCTTGCCCAACGGACTCATTCTTACATGATGGACACTATGTGTGCGCTAACCGTTGTATTTTTTAGTGTCGCTTGTGTTTGCTCATTTTGCATGTCTATCACTCCGGAGACACCTTGGAGTACTTGGATTGCGCCATGCCTTCTACTCCGTCCAACTACAAGTCCGTCCACGGCAACCATTTCCATGGTGATGAGGATCACGATCCGAGTTCGGATCTTCCCCAAGGGGGGGAGATGATGCGGAGCATCCCACGTTCATCCCCATGTACACTCCGACTACTCTCCAAGCCCCAAGAGGACATATGACGAGACCTCAAACATACGCCATTGGACACAAGGTGAATTCACTCCTCTTCGAACCGTCACTTTCCACATGTGAGACATGGCTACTACCTCATGCATGGACCTTGCCTATACTCAGGTACAACCGAGATGACCATGGAGAATCAAAGGACCAAGGCCAAGCATGGAAGAGGAGAAGGTAGAAGAGCCAGCTGCTACAGGCCCCGGACATCCGGCCCCATCCCGGACATCCGGCCCGGCCCCGGAAATCCGGCGCCCATCACAGAACGCACCCGAAGCTGAACCCTATCAGCCCGGACATCCGGACCCCGCCTATCCAAAGAGCTCCGAGACCGGCCACTCCAGCCCGGACATCCAGCCCGCTAGCCCGAACATCTGGCACCTCGCGAAGGCCCGGACATCCGGCCCGACGCCCGGACATCCCGCCTCCCCTGCCTGCGTGCAACGCATCTGGGCCGAGGCCTATGTACCCCTTCGCCCCTTAGACTATATATACTCCCCCTCCACCTACGTTTTAGGGTTAGCATTGGTTTAGCTCATTTGAGATAGAGCTTTTCTCATCCATACGGATCTCCTCCTCGTGAGAGACCGCGGCCTCTTCGGAGAAGATCCACCATGGATTCAAGACCCCTTTATGGGAAGATCCCTCGTGGATTCAAGACCTCCTCTCGGAGATGAGCTACCGCCACTTGTGTCGTCCTTTGTTGGATTTGGACCATGTATCTCTTTGTGTTTCTTGGATCTAGCACATGTGTGATCATATTCATGTTGGTTGAGTGTTTTCTCTTGTGTTCCCCCGTGATTTCCCTCATTTCCTTCCCCGTGTTCTTCATGTTCCGCATAGGGATCCTCTCCAAATGTGAAAGATCGGCCCATAGGGTTCTGCCCTACATCACAGGGGCTCTTCCTTGAGGGGATCTTCTTGTACTGACGGGGTGTGGAGATGCTCCAAGAACACGTTGTTGGGGATAGGCTTCCGAGTGGAACCTATCTTGGCCAGATCATCAGCAGCTTGATTCTTGATTCGGGGTATGTGGTAGAGCTCTAACCCCTCAAACTTCTTATATAGCTTTCTCACTGCATTGCAATAACCGGTCATTGTTGGACTCCTAACGTCCCATTCCTTCATTACTTGATTAACCACTAAGTCTGGGTCACCATAGACCATCAAGCGTCGGACACCGAGTGAAATGGCCATATGCAACCCATACAATAGTGCCTCATACTCAGCTTCATTGTTTGAAGAATCAAAATGAATCTGGAGGACATAATTGAGCTTGTCTCCTTGTGGGGACACTAAAACCACTCCTGCACCAGAGCCATTCAACATCTTGGACCCATCAAAGAACATGGTCCAATGTTCTGACTGAACCTGAGTCAGCTGCTGTTGTTCTATCCACTCTGCGAGGAAATCTGCAATTGCTTGAGACTTGATGGCCTTCTTTGCCAAACTTGATATTTAAAGGAAGGAGTTCAATCGACCATTTTGCCACTCGACCAGTTGCATCTCTGTTATTCAGAATTTCTGACAATGGAGCGTTGCTGATGACTGAAACTGAGTGGTCAAAAAAGTAGTGTGCAACTTTCTTTGTGGTTAGGTAAATCCCATAAACAAGCTTGTGATAATGAGGGTATCTCTGCTTGGACGGGGTCAAGACTTCTGAAATGTAATACAAAGGGCGCTGAACTTTGAAGGCCTTGCCTTCTTCTTCCCGCTCGACCGTGAGCACTGTGCTAACAACCTGTCCAATGGCTGCGATGTAAAGCAGTAAGGGCTCCTTGCTGACTGCAGCGGCAAGCACTGGCTGAGTGGAAAGCAGGGCTTTGAGCTCTTCAAATGCTGCTTCAGCTTCATCATTCCACTTGAACTTGTTAGACTTCTTCATCAGTCGGTAAAGAGGCAGTGCCTTTTCACTGAGGCGTGAGATGAATCGACTCAACGCGGCTAAACGGCCAGTAAGCTTCTGAACATCATGCACACGCACGGGGCGCTTCATTCATAGGATTGTGCCAATCTTTTTTGGGTTTGCATCAATCCCTCATTCAGAAACAAGGAAATTGAGCAGCTTTCCACCGGGGAATCTGAATGTGCATTTTGATGGATTGAGCTTGATATCATATCTTCTTAAGTTGGCAAAGGTTTCAGCAAGGTCAGTCAGCAGGTTGGAACCTTTGTGTGACTTAACCACCATGTCATCTATGTATGCTTCCACATTCCGACTGATTTGAGTGAGCAGACACTTCTAAATCATGCGCATGAACGTGGCGCCAACATTCTTGAGGCCAAAGGGCATAGTAATATAGAAAAAACACCCGAACAGGGTGATGAAAGTTGTCTTTATCTCATCGGGTCCATACAGTCGGATCTGATGGTACCCAAAATAAGCATCCAGAAAGGACAGTCGCTCACATCCCATAGTTGAGTCGACTATCCGGTCGATGCAGGGCAGTGGAAAATGATCTTTCAGGCAGGCCTGATTAATGTGCTTGAAATCAATACACATTCAAAGTGACTCATCTTTCTTGGGGACCATAATGACGTTGGCGAGCCACTCGGAGTGGTATATCTCGCGGATGAACTCGGTGACCAGAAGCCGAGCCACCTCCTCGCCAATCGCCTTTCTCTTCTCCATGGCGGACCGACGGAGATGCTCTTTAACAGGTTTTGCCTTTGAGTCGACTCGCAAACGGTGCTCAGCCAGCCCCCTGGGTACACCTGGCATGTCAGATGGCTTCCATGCAAAGATGTCCCAGTTCTCACGGAGGAACTGGATGAGCGCTTCTTCCTATTTCCTGTCGAGTGTCGTTGAGATATGGGTCGGAGCAGCATTGGGGTTGGTCGGGTGAATGTGGACTTGCTTGGTCTCACCGGCCGACTGAAATGCGGACTCCAAGGTAGGCCTCTTGGCACGCAGCAAATCACTCGGATCTACAGTCTTTTGATATTCTTGAAACTCTACTGCGTCCATCTGCTCATCGGCGATCTTCGAACCGTTCTGAAGACAATCCTCTGCTCTCTGCCGGTTTCCAGTGACCGTGATTACGCCTTTGGGGCCAAGCATCTTCAACTTGAGGTACGCATAGCACAGTCGAGCCATGAAACTAGCATAAGCAGGTCTGCCTAGAATGGCATGATAGGCACTTTCAAAATCCACTACCTCAAATGTCAACTTTTCCTTGCGGTAATACAGAGAATCACCAAAAACCACATCAAGAGTGATCTGACTGAGTGAATCAGCTTTCTTTCCTGGAATGATGCCATGGAATCTCATGTTGCTCTCACTGAGTTTGGACATCGGAATGCCCATCCCCCGGAGGGCCTCAACGTACAATATATTCATACCACTGCCACCATCCATCAAAACCTTGGTCAGTCGGGTGCCCCCAATGACTGGGTCGACCACCAACGCTTGCCGCCCAGGGGTAGCAACGTGCGGTGGATGGTCGGACTGGTCGAATGTAATGGGGTTTTTTGACCACTTCAAATATCTTTAAGTTACCGGAGCAACCATGTTCACCTCTCTGTTAATGACTTTTAGTTGACTTTTGCTCTCGAGATCAGCAAAAATCACCAAGGTAGCATTAACATTGGGGTAACCACCATCATCCTCTTTGTCTTCCTCCTTATCATACTCCTTGTCCTTTTCATTGGGTTGGGTTTCTCTAAAGCTCTGGATTAGGAGTCGACACTGTCGAGTGGTATGCTTGGGGATAATCAGATTCCCCTCATCATCTTTTTTGGTATGTATATGACATGGCAAATCCATCACATCATTTCCTGCTTGATCCTTCACTCTTTTAGGGATCCAGGGCCCTTTAGGCTTCCCCTTGAACTTTCCTTGGTTCAGAACTGTTGCCTCGGCAGGGCCTGCTGTCTCAGCCTTTCGCTTCTGCTTCCAACTGGAATTTCCTCCTCCGGTGTCCTGGGCGACTGGTCTATTCTTGCCACTCCGGAGTCGGTCCTCTTCTTCACCGTTAGCGTACTTAGTGGCAATCTCCATCATCCAAGCCAGAGACATGTCTCCGGTCCGATCGAACTTCAGATGAGCTCTCTGTAGCGAATGCCTTCTTTAAAGGCACATACTGCTTGGTGATCAGATACATTCTCCACTGTGTGATGCAAAGTGATCCATCTCTGGATATAATCCCTCAAGGTCTCATTTTGTTTCTGCATGCAATGCTGCAATTCTGGCAAACCAGCAGGTCTCTTGCAGGTGCCCTCAAATGTTCTGGTAAACACTCGGGCCAACTCATCCCAACTCAAAATGCTTCCAGGGGCCAACTGATTTAGCCAGGCCCTGGCAGAACCTTCAAGCATCAGAGGGAGGTGCTTCATGGCCACCTCATAGCTGCCGCCACCAATGCGCACAGCCACTCGGTAGTCTTCGAGCCAAGTGTCAGGCTTTGATTCTCATATGAACTTACTGACACCAGTCGCCAATCTGAAGTTGTGAGGGATCTCAGCGGCTCTGATGGCTCTTCCGAAACACTCAGGGCCAGAAATGTCGACCCTGCTTCCACTGGGCCTGTCTCTATCCAGCCCCTCTCTGTATACCCTGTTCCAGTCGACCAAACCCTGAACAAGGACTGACCTTGCGTCGAAGCCAGGCTCTCTTGGGTCGACTGGAACTCTGCGGTCATTACCATACGAACGTCTGTCATCATACTGCTGGGGCGCGTACGACCCGTCCCTCGGAAGGGGCAAAGGTGCTCGACGGTGGTTGTCACGGGCGTACTCATGATCATACTCTCCATGAGCTCTTCCCAGGTGCCGATCTCGGCGGTGATCATGATCTTCACGCTGCAAAGGTGACCCAGGACTGTGTGCCGACTGAACAGTATCTTCCCTTACCGATCCGCTGTGGATCCTATTCCGCGACTGAGAAACGGCGGAGTTCAGGTCTCCTGCTGCTCGGAGCAGCGTTCTGATCTGTTCCAAACCTCTTCCAACTTCTGAACGGGACGGCTGAATAGACTCTGCGATACGCGTAACAGCTGCAAGATTCTGGATCGGAGTGCGGAATACCTGAGTTTCCGGTGGAAACAACTGTCAAGGACGTCGACTGGATTCGGGGATCAGTCGACGAGCACGCTCGTCGAGAGAATGTTGGAGGTTCTCCAAACGAGTGCGCTCAACCAACATGGCCAGGTGCACTGCCGCCAAGGCCCGAGCCTCGGCAGTCTCCCCTATGATGGGGGTCTGGAGGGCCTCCATGTTGCGGCGGTGCGGCTCTTCCCTCTGCTGTGAGTTGAGAGGTGGAGGTTGGTACTCTTCGTGGCTGAATGACGGCCCATCGTCGTTACCGTCGCTGCCGCTACGGTGAAACCCAGGTGGGCTGAAACGGGTATCTACCATGAGAACTTCTGTGGCGGGGTCACAGCTCCCGCTCTCGGAAAACGTTTCTACAAAATCAGTCGACATGTTGACTGAACTGCAGGAAAACTCGATGGGCTCGATTGCTGTGACTTGGGGGTGGCCATCTGATGAGCCACTGCATGCTTCACCCACCATTGGAGCCGACCAGATCGCTTGCGGCAGCGTCCAGCAGAGTGAGAAGGTGACGCGAGGGCCGACAGATATGGGGTCGACGGCTGCCGAAGGAGGACGCCGTAGGCACTCACGCGGAAGTGCGACGAACCACAGATCAGGAGAGCCTCGATGTCAAGGGGGGCTTCCTGGAGCCTGGCGGAGTCGTCGGTGATGAAAGTGAGCGTGCCGAGTCAGAACTCGCGGCCCATGACCAAACCGCCACCGGAAACCATGTTGATGAAGATCGGAGAAAATGCAACCTCGCCGGAAGTCTGATAGTAAGAATACAGGGTACGTATGAGGAGGCGAGGCCCTAGCTATGGCGAGGTTGTACACACGAGTTTACGAGTTCAGGCCCCTCTCTGAGGAGGTAAAAGGCCTACGTCTCGGTGCCCTGAGGCGGTCGACTGGAATATGGGTGTGTGTTACAAGGGGTGTGAGCCCTTGTCCCAAAGGAGGGGGTGGCTTATATAGAGTGCGCCAGGACCCTAGCCCACCTCTGTTACAGGGGTTCGATGTACATTAAGACAGGGCGTTACTGGTAACGCCAACTATAAAGTGTATTCAATGATCTTAAAGACTACGGAGTGAATGCCTGACCGTTGTCATCCTGACTGACTCTAGGTCTTCTGTACTCCGAGTGGATTCCTGTATGGTCGAATGACTCCATCCAGGTCGAGTGAAGTGGGGTATCCGAGTGAGGTAGCTGGTCGAGTGGATTGCACTCGGTGGCTTCAGTTGATACTTCCTGTTGTGCTTTGAATGTCTTTGCTTCTAGGGTAGTGACCTTGGGTGGGGCGTAGAGGTCAGGCCTATGATCCTACCCTAGGTCTATGGCATCATTAGGCTCCTCATGATTCTGATTAATCCTTGCGTTCCAGACCATGCCACCTCGCCGCTGTGAAAAGAATGAGGGAAGAACCCGTTTAGACAAAGAAGTGCCTAAGCCATGGCATGTGGAAGACAAATTTCAACTACTTTGTCAATGACTTTGTCACATGCTTACGCTGCGCATGATGAGCCTCTATCAAATTTCTTTTACGGAGCATCTATCCTAGGTACTGGCTAGCTCATGAAAACCATATAGTGTCAAAAAATCGTCGTTGGCGGGTCTAATTTGTCTGAGGGTTCCAGGTTCGTGTTTTTAGGACCGCAAACTAAATTTGCCATGTCAACATTTTAGGATTTGCCATGATCAGAGACAAAAATTGTCATGTAGTGTAGAAAAATAGAAAGAATGCCACATTTCATAGAAAAAAATGTCGTTCGTTCAATCGTGATCAGACGGATTGAAGGTGTTCAGTTGGAGGTCCAAAAATTCTGATGTTCGTTAGTTACCATCTTTTTCCTTTACTCTATAAGAGAATCTACAGCCGAATATAGATATCCAGCACCTCGTACATTTGCGGAGAGGGCCTGGCCACCCTTCATTTTGTGTTTGGTGTAACCAAGTACCTCAAATCCACACTACACATGCAATAGAAAAACTATGTATTACTGCATAGATAAATCTAGCCTACTTCTAGTCGTCGTTGGACATGTAGACGACCTTTGTGTCGGTAGTGTCAAATAAGGATGGCAATGGGTAGGGTATGGGGTGGGTAGAGCAATACCATACCCATACCCGTTTAATCGATGGGTACAAAATTCTACCCATACCCGTACCCATGGGTACGAAACTTTACCTGTACCCGTACCCATTGGGTATCCAACGGGTAGATCAAATAGTACACAAGTTCTTCATAATTTCACATTCATCGATAACACATTTGACAAAAAAAAACATTTATCTCAACTCAATATCAAATAGATGAGACATGACAACTATCTCAATTCAAATTGACACTAGGTGACAACTTTAACATTGTTCCCAATCTTATTACTGTTGGAGAACATAGTAATTTCAAAAAAAAAATCCTACGCACACACAAGATCATGGTGATGCATAGCAACAAGATGGGAGAGTGTTATCCATGCACCCTTGTAGACCGAAAGCGAAAGCGTTATGACAACGTGGTTGATGTAGTCGTACGTCTTCACGATCGACCGATCCTAGTATCGAACGCACGACACCTCCACGATATGCACACGTTCAGCTCAGTGACGTCCCACGAACTCCGATCTAGCAAAGTGTCGAGGGAGAGTTTCATCAGCACGACGGTGTGATGACGGTGATGATGATGCTACAGACGCAGGGCTTTGCCTAAGCACCGCAACGATATGACCGAGGTGGATTATGGTGGAGGGGGGCACTGCACACGGCTAAGAGAGATCAATGATCAACTTGGATGTTCTAGGCTGCCCCCCTGCCCTCGTATATAAAGGAGCAAGGGGGAGGCCGGCCTGGCCATGGGGCGCGCCAAGGAGAGGAGGAGTCCTCCTCCTAGTTGGAGTAGGACTCCCCTTTCCTTGTCCAACTAGGAAGGAGGAAGGGGAAAGGAAGGAGAGGGCGAGAGGGAGGAAAGAGGGGGAGCCACCCCCCTCCTTGTCCAATTCAGACTCCCAAGGGGGGGCGGCCAACCCTAGGCCCTCTCCTCTCTCCCACAAGGCCCATGTTGGCCCATTAGATCCCTCGGGGGTTCCGATAACCCCCCGTCACTCCGATAAATATCCGGTGACCCCCGGAACTCATCCGGTGTCCGAATATAGTCGTCCAATATATCATTCTTTATATCTCGACCATTTGGAGACTCCTCGTCATGTCCGTGATCACATCTGGAGCTCTGAACTACCTTCAAAACATCAAAACACATAAACTCATAATACTGATCGTCACCGAACATTAAGCATGCGGACCCTACGGGTTTGAGAACTATGTAAACATGACTGAGACATGTCTCCAGCCAATAACCAATAGCGGAACCTGGATGCTCATATTGGCTCCCACATATTCTACGAAGATATTTATCAATCAAACCGCATAACAACATACGTTGTTCCCTTTGTCATCGGTATGTTACTTGCCTGAGATTCGATCATCGGTATCTCAATACCTAGTTCAATCTCGTTACCGGCAAGTCTCTTTACTCGTTCCGTAATGCATCATTTCGTAACTAACTCGTTAGTCACATTGCTTGCAAGGCTTATAGTGATGTGCATTACCGAGAGGGCCCAGAGATACCTCTACGACAATCGTAGTGACAAATCCTAATCTTGATCTATGTCAACTCAACAAACACCATCGGAGACACCTGTAGAGCACCTTTATAATCACCCGGTTACGTTATGACGTTTGGTAGCACACAAAGTGTTCCTCTGATATCTGGGAGTTGCATAATCTCATAGTCATAGGAACATGTATAAGTCATGAAGAAAGCAATAGCAATATACTAAACGATCAAGTGCTAAGCTAACGGAATGGGTCAAGTCAATCACATCATTCTCTAATGATGTCATCCCGTTCATCAAATGACAACTCATGTCTATGGCTAGGAAACGTAACCATCTTTGCTTAACAAGCTAGTCAAGTAGAGGCATACTAGTGACACTCTGTTTGTCTATGTATCCACACATGTACTAAGTTTCTGGTTAATACAATTCTAGCATGAATAATAAACATTTATCATGATATAAGGAAATATAAATAACAAGTTTATTATTGCCTCTATTTCCTTTAGTCTCCCACTTGCACTAGAGTCAATAATTTAGATTACATTGTGATGATTCTAACACCCATGGAGTCTTGGTGATGATCATGTTTTGCTCCTGAGAGAGGCTTAGTCAACGGGTCTGTAACATTCAGATCTGTATGTATCTTGCAAATCTCTATGTACCCTTCCGACACTTGATGACGGATGGAATTGAAGCATTTCTTGATGTGCTTGGTTCTCTTGTGAAATCTGGATTCCTTTGCCAAGGCAATGGCTCCAGTATTGTCACAAAAGATTTTCACTGGACCCAATGCACTAGGTATGACACCTAGATTGGATATGAACTCCTTCATCCAGACTCCTTCATTTGCTGCTTCCGAAGCAGCTGTGTACTCCGCTTCACACGTAGATCCCGCCACGACGCTTTGCTTAAAACTACACCAATTTACAACTCCACCGTTCAATAAAAATACGTATCCGGTTTGTGACTTAGAGTCATCCGGGTCAGTGTCAAAGCTTGCATCAACGTAACTGTTTCCAACGAGCTCTTTGTCACCTCCATAAATGAGAAACATATCCTTAGTCCTTTTCAGGTATTTCAGGATGTTCTTGACCGTTGTCCAGTGATCCACTCCTGGATTACTTTGGTACCTCCCTGCTAAACTAATAGCAAGACACACATCAGGCCTGGTACACAGCATTGCATACATGATAGAGCCTATGGCTGAAGCATAGGGAACATCTTTCATTTTCTCTCTATCTTCTGCAGTGGTTGGGCATTGAGTCTGACTCAACTTCACACCTTGTAATACAGGCAAGAACCCTTTCTTTGCTTGATCCATTTTGAACTTCTTCAAAACTTTATCAAGGTATGTACTTTGTGAAAGTCCAATTAGGCGTCTTGATCTATCTCTATAGATCTTAATGCCTAATATATAAGTAGATTCACCGAGGTCTTTCATTGAAAAACTCTTGTTCAAGTATCATTTTATGCTATCCAGAAATTCTATATCATTTCCAATTAGTAATATGTCATCCACATATAATATTAGAAATGCTATAGAGCTCCCACTCACTTTCTTGTAAATATAGGCTTCTCCAAAAGCCTGTATAAAACCATGTGCTTTGATCACACTATCAAAACGTTTATTCCAACTCCGAGAGGCTTGCACCAGTCCATAAATGGATCGCTGGAGCTTGCACACTTTGTTAGCATCCTTTGGATCAATAAAACCTTCTGGTTGCATCATATACAACTCTTCTTCTAGAAATCTATTTAGGAATGCAGTCTTTACATCCATTTGCACTACAAAAAAAAAGACACATCCGTGACATTTTGGGTCGAACGAAAAAATTTTCTGTCATACATATGACACTTCTATGATGATAATTGTGACAAAACCCGGTATCATCATAGATGTGGTGGGCTCCTACTTCTATGACAAAAAATCATGACAGAAAATGGGCTTTTCGTCCTGGGCGGGCCGGAGACACAGCTGCATGATATTCTTTGGGCCGTCCATGACGGAAAAAACCGTGGTAGAAGCGAGGGGGAGGAAAATTTCGGGGAGTTGCTAGTTACGGTGGGAGGTCGGGGTGGAGCAATGCGCGTTTCTCTCGTACGTACACGCGTGTGTGCGACGCGTTGGCTCTAACTGAAGCCGAGCGAGGCGTTGGGCTCTAACTGAACCCGAGCGATTGCACTGTAGGCTACGCGTTACTGAACCCGAGCGATCGATCGATGGCTGTTAAATGAACCCGATGGAGCAATTCCTTCGCTACTGCTGCTAACTGAAGCCGGTCGATGCTGCCTCTGGGATGAACAGTGAGTGTTGCGGGGGGGGGGGGATGAACAATGAGCGGTGGCGTTGCCTCTGGATGAACAGGAACCCATGGTGTGGAGGGCTGGATGAATAGTAGACAATGGAGGGGTGGCCGTGGAGGGGTGGTTGAACAGGACCCGTGGTGTGGAGGGCTGGATGAACAGTAGACGGTGGAGGGGTGCCCGTGGAGGGATGGTTGAACAGTAGCCGATGGAGTAGCGCGCGGTGGAGGCTGGATGAACAGGAGCCCGTGGAGGCTGGAGGAGGTCGACGGTGGAGATGAACAGTATCCCGTGGAGTCCCGTTTTGTGGTACGCCACACCCCTCCCGATGAACAAGACCCCCATTTCGACCGTAGGAGGTCCATTTTGTCCGTTTTGCGGTACACCACACCCCTCCTGATCAACAGGACCCCCGTTTCGACCATAGGAGGTCCCTTTCCTCCGTTCTGCGGTACGCTAGGCCTCATTTCCATCACTTGTTCCGTCCAAGCCGGTTGGCTCCCACGCATTCCGTTGCCTCCCGATGAACACGACGCATTCCGTTGCCTCCCCATGAACACGACGCATTCCGTTGCCTCCCCATGAACATGACGCATTCCGTTGCCTCCCCATGAACACGATGCATTCCGTTGCCTCCCCATGAACACGAGCCCTCGCCATACGTATGTGCAACTAGGCATTCGAGACCCCGCCTGTATGTACACATACGTGGCTGTATTTTCTTTCTTGGACCCTAGCCATTGTACGTACGTGTACATGCTACGTGCGCGCCTCTACTACGACACGTACGCACCTCTACTATGACACGTGCGCGCCTCTACATCGACCAGTATATATGTACGTACAAGTTTGTGACCAGAATGACAACGCTATGTACGCTTCGACCAGGTGGGTCCCGACTGTCAGGCAGTTCCTTGCATGCGAAAATGTAGCTGGTGGGTCCCAGCAGTCAGAGGGGCGAATCATTTTTTTTGCCCGGACGCACTTCCTTTGCGTGCGAAGATGTAGCTGGTGGGTCCCAGCAGTCAGGGGGGCGAATCGTTTTTTTCGGACGCACTTCCTTGCGTGCGAAGATGTAGCTGGTGGGTCCCAACAGTCAGGGGGGCGAATCATTTTTTTTTGCCCGGACGCACTTCCTTGCGTGTGAAGGTGTAGCTGGTGGGTCCCAGCAGTCAGGGGGGAAACGTTTTTTTTTCGCTAAATATGGTGGCCCGTCCGGTGGGTCCCCGTTGTCAGGTGGAGGAATAATTATTTTACGCGTAATAAGGAGGCACTTCCTTGTTGCGGCCGTGGACCCAGCTGTCAGCCTCTCCATGTACAGTCCACGTCCGATGGAAGCCGTTCCTTGACCACGTTGACCACGCCGCGCTGAGAGCATCAGGGCGGTGGACGACGGCGAGGCCTAGGAAGGGGACGACGTGGAGCCGGGGAAGACGCAGTAGTGGATGCCCACGCGTAGAGGAGTACAAGGGTTCACTGGTTCGCTGCAGTGTGAGGCTGCCGTCGCCGCAGAATAACAGGGGGTGTGGGTGAGTAGAGGGATGGCCTAGCCAGCGGTGGGAGTAGTAGGGGCGGTGAGGCCTCCGCCGCATCGCAGCCGGCCACGGGAGGCAGGACCACGAGGCACGACCGGCGCTGGTTTGGGCGGCTGGAGCAAGAAGACCAGAGGTTGAAGAAGCACTACGACCGTTGGATGGATATCGTACGGTCACTGGAGCTAGAATCGTGCATATTGACTAAGTTGACAAAGCCCTCCGTCCCCGTCAACTTAGTAGGCCCACAAGTCAGCCTGCCACTATACTGGGTCCCAGCTAACAGGAGGACTATTCATTTTTTTATGCGTAATAAGGAGGCACTTCCTTGCGTACGAAGATATAACTGGTGGGTCTGAGCTGTCAGAGCCGGCCACGGGGAGGAGGGAGCAGGCAGTCCCGTCGGCGCTTGTTTGAGCGGCTGGAGCAGGAAGAGCAGAGATTGAAGAAGCATGACGGCCGTTGGATGGCCATCCAACAGTCACTGCTTGTGCGTCAACCTTTTTTAGGAAAGCCTCAAATCTGTGGAAAATAGCATACAGCCCATCTGCCATTATTTTTAATAATTTACAGCCCATTTGCTAATTCTTAAGGTTCTTTTTGGAGCCCATATTCTTTTTGTTAGCATTACAACCCATATTGTGGCCACGGTTAAAAACTCATACGAAATTTTGCATATTTCGGTGCGGTCTGAACTGTTTTTAATCCTGAAATTTCGACTCACATTCAAACTGATTTTAAAAATAAATGTATATCAATATAAAATCCAACAAATTCTCCACGCATAAAAATAATGTAATTTAAAATCTCAAAATGAAAAAAAAAGATATTTGAAACTAATTGTCGGTTTCATGTGTTTTAAAAATGTACAGCCCATTTCTCATTACTGATGGGCCATTTTCTCGGCTAGCCAAATGAAAGCTCTCCTCGTCTTGAAAGATTTGCAGCCCAACAGGCCTGACAAAGCGACTTACTTGGCAAATCACAAAAAAACTGGGCTATGGCCGTGGACCCAGCTGTCAACCTCTACACGTACAGTACTCTCCCGATGGAATGTCGTTGACCACATTGATCACGCCGCGCCGAGAGCACCAAGGCCGTGGATGACGGTGAGGCCTAGGAAGGGGACGACGCGGAGCCGGGGAAGACGCGGCAGTGGATGCCCACGCGGAGAGGAGTACCAGGGTTCACTGGTTCGGTTGTGGTGTGAGGCTGCCGTCGCCGTAGGGCCTGGCTAGCGGTGGGAGTAGTAGGGGGCGATGAGGCCTCAACGGCAGCATAGCCGGCCACTGGAGGCTGGAGCAGGCGGTCTCCCCGGCGCTGGTTTGGGCGGCTGGTGCAAGAAGAGCAGCGATTGAAGAAGCAGTAGGACCGTTCAATTCAAATCCAACGGTTACTGCTGCTAGAATCGTTTGTTGACTAAGCAAGCCCTGCGTACACGTCAACGTAGTAGGCCCACAGGTCAGCCTCCCAACCGGTGCGCCCCAGATGTCAGTGAGAGGAATCATTTTTTCGCGTAATAAGGAGGCAGTTGATTGCGTGCGGCCAGGCTAGCGGAGGGAGTAGGATGGGCCGGGGAAGCCTGCGCGGCATCACAGCGGGCCACAAGAGGAGGGAGCAGGCAGTCCCGCCGGCGCTAGTTTAGGCGGCTGGAGCAGGAAGATCAGAGATTGAAGAAGCACGGCGGTTAGAATCGTGTGTTCACTGACAAAGCCTTGCGTAAATAAGTCAGCCTCAAAATCTATGGCGTGTACAGCCTATTTGCTATTATTTTTATAATTTTTACTCATTTTCTAATTCATATGGAATTTATTGCAGCCTGTTTTCCATTTTTAGAATTGTCGGCCATTTTCTGGTCAGTACGAGGGTCAAAAAATTAACAAAATATGTGGGAAATTTTTGCTGGGGAACGAAATATTCTTAATCCAAAAATTAATAGCCATACTAGAACAAATTTAAAAATAAGTTAGTACTATGTCATGTTAAATCCAATGAAATACGTATAAGATATCAGTGAAGAACAAAATTCAAAAAAAAACTAATATCCCATTTGCTCGCCTTGAAAGATTTGCAGCCCAGTAATTCGGAGAAAACAAATAGGCCTAGCTTGGGTATTCTTCAAAAAGAAATACTGGGCTACCTATTTTCCCAAGGAACTAGTGCATGAGCATTTAGCTTTATTTATTTATTTACTTATTTATGTTTAGGGGACCATGAGCATGTACCTGGGCCGGATTCATGTGAGAGCGTCCCTTCCAGTTAATTATGGGCTTCTCTATTGGGCCTTCATCAGTGGGCTGCATGTTATCAACAAGTGGAAAATGTGTTTCGTACGAAAAATAGTATGAGCTACATACGGTACGGGGCACTAAAGGATCGAACTGTGCAACGACTTCCAAAACATTGTGTTTGTCGTTCTAACAACACATTTATATTCAACCAACAGACGAAATATACTACTGATTGTACATTGAAAACAGCAGCAGCAGCAACCAGGGCTGGGGGTGCAACAGAAGCAGTAAGCAGGCCAGAAGAGTGAAGACGCAGCTCTCTCTTCCAAACCAAACATCAGCCATCATTACAAAAGGGCTACCAAAAAAGAACAAGTGTATGCATCAAACTAAATAAAGATCCTACTACACCAAGTGTACGCATCTAACTAACTGGCTCAGTTAGACGTTACTATTTATTAAGCTGTGGAGATTGGCTGACGGCTTGAACCAGATGGGTTCCTGACGGGGGAAACTCCAGCCAGCAGGTCGAAGTCTGATACTTGCGACCCTCTCTCCTACTTTGGGCTACAGAGCATGGCAGCACATATCAGGGTATGGTGCATGCAGAGACGCATGGTACGTTGTGTACACACAGTTTTGCCTGATGAACGAAACCGCGCTGCCATCATGATCCTTGCCGTCGGTTATCTCCTGGTTAATCAGATAATTCAGTCCGACAAATAGAGAGCGTATGCCAAGGCTACTTACCAGCCTCCGGTCAAAAATTCCTGAAGGCCCAGAGAAGCCGGGATCCTGCTCAAAGACCTTGCAGTGACTGTGATTGTATTCCGTGAAACAACACGTCCGGTACGTGCAAACGATCATCAATCTTTCGCTGTCGTCTGATCGAGCCAGGAACCACCTGCAACTACCATGCCGCTTTTCTTTGAAAGGTTCCGGGATTAGGAAGGGTAGGGACACCAGGCGGCCTACAACATCATATCAAGTTGGAGTCAAATAAAAAAAGGGCTCTTGATTTAGTCAATCTTAAGAACAGCATGTTATGAGCATGAATATTTTTTCAGTAAATGTTGACAATAATATAAGCAAGCCATCATGATATCATAGGAAAGTAACATACTACTGTAACAGCCGTTTGTAGCGATGACTAGAGTAGGCCAGCAATACGTCCAGCCATAGAAGGAGTCGACAGTGTAAATGAAGCCCTTGTGTTCAATGGCATCAGAGAACCATGGAGGATGTATGATCCTACGATGGACGTACAAATTTATCCACTTACCGCATGACCTGTCAGATAGGCGAGACCGCGGTTGAAGAACGCAATTAGCCTGGAATCTTTATAATTCTCAGATCTTGTGGGCACTTGGCAGATTACAACCTTGACCAAATCAAACTTGGTATCATGTTGGCTACTGTAAGATTTCGAGTATTCTGGGCCGCGGTACCAAAGCAATGCAGTGTTAATCGAAGGAAGGGGGATCAATCGCCGGGTGTAGACCTCCACGAGCATCCAGCTGCCGCGACCGTCGACGAGAACCATCCAAGACGTGTTCATGCCGACCCAGTACATACTGTTAATGTAGCTGAGGCTGACGGGGATCGGATCGCAGTGAAGGGGGTTGATGCTTGCCACCCTATGATCGTTATGCTGTGTGACATGCCGTTTCTGAAGATCAGACGGCATCAGAAAGCAAGGAGCTGGCTTAAAAAGCTCTAACCTGAGGGCTTTGAGTAAACGTTACAGCCCCGACGAGCATGCGGCGAGCGGCATGGTACTGAGATTGTCCACATGCGAAACAATGAGCTTGATTACCTCTATGGGGAGCGAATACCAGCCACTCTTTCAGCGGACGCTGCTCGGTTCTGCCATTGTTAGTGCTTGGGTTTCAGATGAGGGGGGGGGGCGCCTTAGCGGGGATGGAAGCTTGGACGAGATTATGTGCGGACAAAGATGGAGAAGCGAATATGTGCTGCGGGAAGTGGACAGGTGATGATGACTACAGCATGCCGCTTGACTTATGAGACACATACCAGCAGCGTAGGGTCATATCGATGCCAGACAACTTTCTTGAGTGATCACAATACTGGTACTCCCTACAGTACCTACTACAGTACTATGCCCTAGCTTGCTAGAGTAGAGTAGTAGAGTAGGACTCTGCTCTACTACTAGCACCGGAGGAGTAGTATATTCTAATCTAAAATAGTTACAAACTTCGATGCCCGACCATGGAACGACTACGAACCGTGCTCAGAGACCGTGTCTACGTGGTGTTTGGACTTATATGCAAAAAAATAGCAAGATGCCCGTGCATTGCACGGCACACCATCATCACCAACTCGGTTTTTCCTCTACTCCTACTCCTATAAAAGACTCAGTTGGTGATGATGGAGGCGAGGAGGCGTGTTCAGCCGGGCGTGCAGCGGACGGCGCAGCACTATTCGATTTGTTATAGAAAAAAAAGTACTTGTAGAGATAGAGACATAGGGAGGAGCACAAGGTAAGGCCTTATCTGTAAATGTTGAGAGAGGTGCGGGTATCTTTTGTAAAATTGTCATAGTTGGCTTTATATCCGTCAGATATAGATCAGACGGTCTATATTACAAGATGGCAGGCAAACCATCATCACCAACTCGGTTTTCTATAAGAGTAGATATAGATAGATATAGATAGATAGAGACTAGGGAGTACTAGTAAGGACACCATCTACTGCTTCGTGTGCTACTCCTGCGCTCCATTCGGCGGCCGCAACATCCCCTACAGCCACTCCCTCCTGCGCTCCATTCGGCGGGCGCTGTTGAAATCTGGGGAGCGCACTCTCGCGACTACTGGCAGCCACGACTTCACCGACGGCGACTTCTTCCCCAACCTCGGCAACCTCTTCCTCAACGACATGGGCGACAACCTCAATGCCAACGGTGCTGCTCCCGTTGCACGGTATGTGTTTCTGTCCTTCCTGTTCGAAATCGTGGTAGAATTCATGTTTCTACTCTGTATCCTACTACTATGCTAGTCCACATGATTAGTTTCATCTCTGTTATAGCCGTCATGATTTATTTTGTGCTTATTCGGATTAAATCTCGTAGTAACTTGCTCACATGTTCAATTGGCGCCATGTCCCCTACAGTCACTCCCGTTTCATGGACGCCACCATGCGCGCCTCCTTCGCGCGGGCGGAGACGACAATGACATGCTAGTTCCTCCTCGCCGGCGTGCTGGAGCACGCGCTCGTCCTCCTCTTCGTACGCTGCGTGCATAGACGCGGCTCCACCAGCTGCTCGCGTGCTTGGCAGCACGGCGGCATGGCAAGGAGGGACTGCAGACGACGTGAGCGGGTGAGCCTTCGGCTTCATGGCACAGGGATGGCAGCGACACGACGGTGATGGGCGAGAAATTGTTGGCCGGAGCAGGCGGGCGCCGGCATGCGCAATGGCAGCGGCGGCATATTGATGAGTGCGCGTATGGGAGCTTACTTTAGTTTTATATGAGGTTGGTCAAACTTAAAAGAAAACCGCACTAGTACACATAAACATTAGACTTAGGCAGCGCTTTTATTTTTTTATTTTTTTGAAGTTAGTACCACAACCACGATACGGAATCCTGTGCAAGCGCGTGAACCGCGGCCGTGCGGTCGATTGAACGGTGTGTCACCGTGTCGCGCTCGAAGGACATCCACCGAACCTTTTTGTGTGTGTGAAAACAATCCTCGAATATTACTCAACTTTTTTTCCTGGGAAAGTTCTTGACGCTGCAATATTTCCATATATTTGAATTTAGCTCCAGTTTGTGTTTATTTGGATTTGGACGTTTTAGGTGCGCCCTAGTTTTTTTAATACTTATTTTGTGTATGTGACTAAGAGAGAACGTGTGTATGTGTCCATATGTGTGTTGTGGCGGAAGGGCAATGTGGAGACGGTGTGCGTGTGATACAGACATAAAGAGGTGTGAATGTGCAAACGATCATGCATGAGTGAGACATAGACAGATGCCGATACGTTGTGTATACATGAGAGAACGGTCTTCTAGTTTACTTGTGTGTGTGTGTGAGAGAGAGAGGGAGGGAGAGAGAGGAGCATCCGTAACACAACAACCATCTCTCTCGATTCGTCCGTCCCTTGCATGATCGCATGCAACATATGCATCAACGCGCACATTTTGACACCCTCACTCGGCCCCTGGCCACCTCAAGGCCCGCGCAATCTCTTCGTGAATATCCATTTCTCTCCTTAGGTTTGTTTTTGCTCAATATCTATAACACACACACACACACACACACACACGCACGCACGCACACACACACACACACACGCAGCACAACACACACACACTCCCACGAGCACACAATTCATCCCCATCCAAGGTTATATGGCGACCACTCTCGCTTGTGCTTCTTTGCACTCCCAACATGCACAACACCTCAATCTTCAAAGAGGGCATTGAGCAGATCGAAGACGGCGACAACACCGCGCTAGAGAATGCGGGGTCATTTGGAAGCAGGGTGATGTGACGACGGCTGACTGACTCCTCCCCCCCCCCCCACCCTCTCTCTCTCTTGCACAAAATTACCAATCCCTCTCTCCCCCGCACAAAATTGTCAATCCCTCAACCCATGAGATCCTTCCCCTCTCGTCCATGTTTTTCCAGCTCTCTCATCAAACATGTTGTCTCTTCTCCTTCCATGTATACAAAATCACGTATATTACATGTCTCCATCTTTCTCACAGTCCTAACTTCTTCCTCTCTCTCTCTCTGTGTGTGTGTGTGTGTGTGTGTGTGTGTGTGTGTTGTTAGGTTTGTCTCCTACTCTCTCGTCCACATACATACAATCTTTCCCGCCCTATCTGCTCCATCTTCAAAAGCTCTCTCTGCACGTTTCATTCACACAATGGGATATGTCAAAATGTTGCTTCTATAATGGCTGATGTAGAGTTTTGGTTGTTTTTGTTGCATCCTACAAAGTAATAACTATGAAATGCATTTAGATTCTCATTTGACTGGGATTATGTGAGTTTGAGCATGTTGTGAAGTACTATAGACCTTGTATACATCTTGGGATTCGACAATGATTGTAACTATTGAATTGTATAGACCATTACATTCGAAGTCAATAGCCTAATATATTTATTTCACAATTTCAACAAATGATTAGTTCACTACAAACTAAGAAAACAAATGTGTACTCCCTCCGTTTTTATTTAAGTCCGCGTATTAGCATTGGTCAAAGTCAAGTTTTGTAAACTCTCAGAAAGCTTATAACAAAAAATATTAACATATACAATAACAAATAAATACCATTAGATTCATTATTGAATGTACTTCCACATCATACATATTTGTTATGGTAAATGTTTATATTTTTATATAAACTTGGTCAAACTTTAGGAAGTTTGACTTCGGTCAAACCTAATATGCAGAGTTTACTACTACTACTCGCTAGTTGCTTAGCCGAATCACTCAACACGCCACACGGGGAGTCCAGTGTCACAAAATTTTGAGGTCGGCGGGAAAATCTCCCGCGACCCTGATTCGAGCAGTGGGAAGTTACCATCATAGCCTTCGGAACAGGCCTACGTACGACGCTTGGTAGGGGGCTGTTTTCGTAACTTCAGGTTCACCCTACCCAGCCAGCCCCACCCCGGCACCCAGAGTAGTACACCTGAATACTCCCCATTTTCTATCCCCACCGCAAAATAGACTTCTCCACGGCACCGCAGCCTTCGTGCTCCTCCCCTTTACATCGGCGCACTCGTCCACCGCAGCGCATCTGCCTCATCGACGACCTCGTACGCCGCACTGGAGCCGGTCCACCGTCGTCGTCGTAGACGGAGCCTCTTCCCCGGCATCGTCTTCCACGGTCTCGGATCTGCTTCCCGGAAGCCGACGCCAAGCGCAGAAGTACCACCGTCGTGGACAATGAACTGACTCCCGTTGCCGACCATGACTCACAGAGGCCGCCGCGACCATCGTTCTCCTCCTCGATTGGTAATGTGTGTATTGAATCACTTAGCAGTACATGTGCAGTTCCAATTTTGTTCATACCTACCCTTCAATTTTCCTGGGTGCTATTGTTCCCGTAAAAGTAATTGGTTATAGCCTCCATTGTCCAACAGAATATCAGCTTGTAATTGTGCGTCGCTCCTGTATCGCGCTGTGCTTGGGTAGGTTTTTCATCTGCAACCAGCAGTGTGGCAAATGATGGAAAGGTTTTTAGAACTAGCAAGATGCCCATGCGTTGCACGCATCAAGATGCATTTGTATGAGTAGTTTATCTTGTGGGAGAAAAGGATGAACGAGGGAAGGCCTTATTTGCAAATCTGGAGAGGGGTATGGGTATCTTTTTGCAAAATTCCCATTTGTTTCCTTCCTATCTGTCAGATATAAATCGGACGGCCTATATTGCAAGAAAAAAAGTATAGAGAAAAAAGTAGACAGTAAAGGAAGTAGAGATAAATATTAAATATTAAATATAAAATAAATATAACCGTAGAGAAGAGAGTAGAGATAGCAGAGACGTCGGGAAAGGATCGCGCGCGCGCGGGAAAAAGCGGTCGGGCGTGCGCTAGTTTTGGCGCGCGGCGTCCGGCGCGCTTTATAAAATCCAACGCCCTCCCACCGCTCTGTGCCTTGCCACCGCTCTGTGCCTCGCCACCGCTCTCTCCCCGCTCTTTTTCGCCTCGCCACCGCCGCGCCACCATGCCGCTACGTTGCCGGGAAACTTGGGGATACCGCGGCGTCCGCGCGCGCCCTCCGGCGGCTTCTCCGCCGAGATCCGGTTCCGCGGGATGCGCCTCGGCCTCGGCAATTTCGACACCGCCACCGAGGCCGCCCGCGCGTACGACGCGGCGGCGTGGCGCCTCCGGTGGCCTCATAGAACATTGAACTTCCCCAACGTGCCGACGCGGGAGCGGGCGCAGGAGCTCGCGCCTCTTCCGCGGCTTAGCACCGACGAGGATCGTCACGACAACCGGATCGGGAGCACCGTCTCGGCATCGCCGAGATGGATGAGGAAGCCATGGCACTGTGGCGCCAACACTTCCCGCAGGACATCATCAACGAGCGCGAGTTCTACGCGCAAAGGAGGGCGGAGAGGGATAAGAGGAGGGCGGAGCGAGCCGCCTATCGCGAGGACAAGCGTAGGCGAAAAGCGGACGCTCAATTCAACATGAGGCTAGGAGCAGCGTCGCCCTGGGAATCCGACGACGATCGGTATCTTCACGCCTACAGTCAGACGTCGGAGGAGGACATCACCGAGGAGCAGTCGGACGACGAGGAGTAGTTGAATTATCTTTTTTGTATCTATCTATGCTGAGAACTATCCTCTACTCTCTAGTATCTACTTCTCGATCTCAGCACTGTAAACGCTTTTTTAAAGCGCCGCGCGTTGCGATTCTGTTGGAGATGCTCTAACATGGCAGACGAGTGCTTTAATGTTGCCCACAAGATGCGCGAGTATTACTAGTAGTATTTTTCTTGCCATGTTGAGATTTTGAAACCACGAGTGTGAACATGCAGAGGAGCAATGAAGACCAAACACGGGATATTCGGGACATCTTCAAGGAGCGTGGCAAGTTAAAGAGGAGCTGCACCGAACCTGTAAAACGAGCTTTGGTAAGTAACACCCTTTCAATTACTTTCGTTTAGCCTCGTGTTCTTCGATGTGTATATGTTGTAGTTTCTGTTTCTCTTAAGCGTGGTGTTCTTCGATGTGTAATAAGAAGAGTCTTAATCGTCCTAATGCTTTCGTTTTTAACTTGATGTAGGAAGTGGGTGTTCTCACCGTGTAGTCTGTTTTTATATTTCTTTTCCTTTTGAATTCACTTCTCCGAGTTCTGTTTATCTGGCTTCTACTAAATGGATCTAGGTTTCTCTGAGTATTGATCTAAAAAAGAAGTAACTTCATGTCAGGATGCAGTTCCTGCGAGGAGGGAAGTATGGTCAACCTCGAGATCATGTTTCCAAAATGAGGCTGGATTACACACAAGGTGCCAGTTCCCTAATGATGCTGGATTAGACACAAGGTGCAAATTCCCAGATGATGCTGGATTACACACAAGCCAGGTGGAGTCGTCAGCTGTTCGTGTCCTCGTGGCATTAGTAAAGGCTGAAAGAAAGCGTGCAGCAGCCCTTGAGAATGTAGCTGAGTTCCTGAAGAAGCGAAAAGAGCAATCAGATGCTCTCTTCACCCAAGCCAAAGAAGAGATGGAAGAAGCCAGAAATAAGCTAGCAGAGGCAGAGCAGGCTAGGCGTCTCCTGCTATCTAAAACTGTTGTCAATACAAAATTTCCTTCATAATAGCTAGGTTCAAATGTTTATCCAGTCAGCATGCCTGTTGTGATGTCTGTGCATCTACTGATGTGGCACAAAATGTTTTTTTCGGGTCATGTAATAACAGCAATTACTTTCCAAACAATAACAGACGAAGCATTGGACATGGTATAGTTCACGCGCAAGCCCGACATTCCAAGTCCAACTTCCACATCAAACTCATGTTCACAGATATCTGCACATTCATACATAATGTCCACAACCATGATTCACTTCAAAGCCAAAAAAATGTGAGGAGAGTTATAAATAAAGAAAAACCTCTACTAGTTCCTGCTACCAGTGCGAGCACAACAAGTCAAGACCATGCGTAAATTAATTATATTTTAGTCATTTTTTGTGTTCTAAAATGCCTGCCGGCTCGCGGAAGGACGTGTTGCCGGCACACGCGCGGATTCAATGAAGGCAGGCGGGGCAGTCTTAAGCTGGTTGCACGCGGCGAGGAGGCGTGCTCAGCCGGGCCTGCAGCGAGTGCGGCCCTCTTGGCCGGCGCGCCGGTTCAATGCCTGCGCTATGAGAGGTCGCGTCCGTGTCAGAGCAATCACTCCCTCCAGTCCTTTTTTGTTTGGGTATAACAAAATCTCGTTTTCCATTCACATTTTACAAGTAAAATTCGTGGACAAACTTTGACCCAAAGTACGATGGGGACTAGTAAACCAGAATGGAGGTAGTAGTTTTTTTAATCAAAGAAGGGTTTCCCCTTCCGATTACTGAAAACCAGCATCTAAATCTAAACCATAGTATTTGCCCTAGAACTACCAGGTTCAACATCTCGTAACATAAACCCATACAACCATACGCCAAGGAGGTACGTAGTACTATGAATTCCATTTTCGCTCCATACCAATCGTTCTAAAAACTACTTACTACTTATAACGTGCCATTTAAAATCGGAACTCTTAACCCCGCTAAAAAACGATATTTTAAACGTGGCTACTCGGTCTGTGGCAACTGGCGAGCCACCGCGCTCCAAGTCGTTCACCTGTGGTCCCGACCATCAACTCCTACAAAGGTGCTCCACCACGTACCCGGTACCCGCGAATGCAGCAATCATGCACCTAGGGTTTTAGGGTTTATTTGTTAACGTCGCCTTTACGTAACACTCATGTGTGCGAGACAGCGAGAGGCCGACTGCGTGCGTGCGCCTCTTCTCTTCGTATATGTACTCCACCGTTTGTCTGGTGTCCAAAAAATTATAATAACTACTAGCAATGTGCCAATGCGTTGCCACACGATCAAAGTAGATTAATACATATTCACCGATTTGATAGAAAAAAAGTCTAGTTTTGAAATACGTATATCACTAAAAATATGTTATGTTTCACTCAAAATATATTCCTTTGGCGGTTTTGATGAGATAAGGGAGGCATGTTGTTGGTTTCAAGATTCGAGAAGTGGTATATGTCTAATTTCTACTCTTACTAGCAAGATGCCCGTGCGTTGCACGGAACATCAAAATCTCGTGGGAGAAAAGGATGAACGAGGGAAGGCCTTATCTGCAAATGTGGTGAAGAGTGTGGGTAAATTGCCATATTTTCCTTCCTATCCGTCAGATATAAATCGGACGACCTACATTGCAGGATGGCAGGCCCACCATCATCACCAACTCTATTTTTTATCCCTACTCTTATAAAAAGCATTGTCGGTGATGATCGTGTGCCTGCCATCCTGCAATATAGGCCGTCCGATCTATATCTGACGGATAGGAAGGAAACTATGGCAATTTTGCAAAAAGATACCCACACCCCTCTCCACATTTGCAAATAAGGTCTTCCCTCGTTCATCCTTTTCCCCCACAAGATAAACTACTCATACAAATGCATCTTGATGTTCCGTGCAACGCATGGCATCTTGCTAGTTGTTGCAAAAAGCCCATGTGTGTGAGAGAGAGGGAGAGTGGAGGAGGACGGAGTGCATGTGTGACAAAGACACAAGTAGTGTGTGTGCGATAGGTATCATCTTAAAATGAGGCGATAGTGTGTGTGTGCACGATCGAGAGGGCGTGTCTCAAGAAGGGAAGAAAAAGCTACATAGATACAAGGAGCGAGAGAGAGACATGTATGCGATGGTGGAAGCATGAGTGTGCGGGTGTATAAACCTATCTAGAGGCTAGCTAGTCGATAAATGCTTGTGAGAGAAATACGAGTCGGGGTGCGAAAGCGAGAGTTTTGTGTGTGTGAGAGAGAGACGGTAGTCGGGAAGGGGGTGGAAGCAGGAGTTGTGTGTGTGTGTGTGTGTGAGAGAGAGAGAGAGAGGAGACGGTAGTCGGGGTTGTCTGATCGGTGTCAGTCTGGGATGGAGACGAAAAGGAGACCGCAACAAATGTTGTGTCTACAGGAGAGAGAGAGAGAGTAATTTTAGTGGTATGAGTCATATGTAGAGACATATAGGGTGTGTGAGAGAATCCCATAGAGAGAAAGACAAAGTGAAAGACGAGTGGAGACTGTGTGTGTGGCGGTGAAAAAGAAATCTTAGGTGCCGAGTGATACCAGAGAACAGTAGAGACGTGAGAGATAATGAAAACCGTGTAATGTATAATGATAGGAGAGTGTGACACTTCTCAAGGGAGACGTCAAGAGACCATGTTTGCGAGGATAGGAGAAACATGAAGTGAGCGTGCGGGTGAGCTGGAGAAAAGAGAGTGATGGCTACCTGAAGGAGCATGCATGCGAGAGAGATGGGCGTGAAAGGAGTGAACAAAAAAGGGATTCAAATATTTGAATTCGAGATGATGATACATGTAATCCATACTCGAACCAAAATTGATCTATCAAACATGCATACTCATATGAATTCACGCACATCTATGTTATTTAATATGTAGATATTACTGATCCATACATTTTAGTAGAACATAATTTGGTTAAATTTTTTCGAATTCAACCTTAAGATTTCGAGATCGTTGTATTTGTAAATCATATTATACATATAAAGGAGCAGAATTCTTTGTTGTGCTTTTGAAAGTATATATGTAAAAAAATGATGTATATAGAATGTAATTCCAATTGAAAATGGATCCCGCCCGAAAAAAATAGTAGAATACAAACGGGATTCGAATTGAGTTGGCACGGTAAACGTGCACTGTGCAAAATTTGAACGAAGCGGGGAAAGTCGCAGTAACCGCCCGAAACCAAAATCTGCGAGATGGAAATCACTACTGCCTATCCCTGCCGCGCAAAGCCTATCTGCTGGATTTCTATAGGTTTCGATAGGGGTAGGTTTGTAATTTCACCCAAACGTGACGTAACCGCCTCTCACCCGGATTCATACACGGTGGGCGCCAAAACACAGTGTGCCCTCGGCCGAAATCGACTCCCTCCCCGATTCATATTCATACACGGTGGGCGCCAAAAACAAACTCTCGTCGGCAAATATTCGGTGTATGCGAGATTACCGTCCTATCCCCAACCGACTAATGTTGCTGTGATGTAGTAGAAATTTGAAACGGGGGCTAAGTTTGTAAATTTCCTCGCATTTGAGACAAGCGCGCCCTGACTACATGGTTCCCCCCTTCCTCTCTACCTCCCTTTTCCCCATTCGTACTCCGTGGGCGCCAAAACACCCTCTCCACCCCACCCTCCTCCGTCCGCCGCCGTCCGCCACCCCATCCACCGCCGTCCTCCTCCACCATGCCGGAGCTGATACCCCGACGCCGCCGTCCATTACAAGAGATCGACCTCTCTCATCCACGCCTTCGGACCGGGATCCTTGCATCCCGTCCTCTCGCTTCATCCCCGCCGTCGTCCACCTTGCCGGCGCCGCTCCTACGACCGTCTCGTCCACCGCGCCCCGCCGCCACCGTCTACCCTCCTAGATCTGCTTCCACGCCGCCGACAGCCATCGCTACCGCAGCACCGTCAAATTCTCACCAGATGCGTACACGGCGCCGCACCAGAGGCGGTACTCTTTCGTATCTGCTCAACTTATTTATCGCAGCAAGAAAATAGATCGCCACTGCTTTACTCTGATTTCTTGTCTTGGTTGCGAAGTTGCCTTTGTCCGGTTTGCACCTTCAGATCCGCCATGGCACGCTCAACACTATACTCCCAATGCTTATGGTTTTCCCCTTTTATATTCCACACTAGTTAAATCACAGTAGACTAAATTTCAAAATTGGGTCAGTCGATTTTTCAGAGCTCGCCGGAGTTCGCCGGTGCGATCCAAGGGGCTCGGGTGGTTGTGGGGCCTCGCCGAACGAAGAAAACTCGACGCGGGTGGGGGTGGGGGTGGCGGAGGAACACAGGCGGTGGGGGCCGGTGGTCCGGCCGGCGGCCCGTGCGGTGTTCTGTATGGGAAGAATCACAGACGAGGAAGAAGAAGGGTTAGGAGACGTAGGATCTTCATCCAACCGCCTGAAATGGTCGAGAGACAGCTGGGAGTTGCATTCTTAATGCGCTCTGGTTCATCATGTGTGGGCACTGCGCAACCAACATTTTATTATCCAAAATCTGCTTGCTCTTCTTTACCATGTTCGATAGAGCTGTGACACAAAACGTAGGACCGACTCCAGCAGACTGTACCCATACTTCACTGGCCACACCACTAGCCCCACCACACAGGACCTGCACTCCAGCAAAAGGTATACCGATTTCATTTGCCATAGCACCAGCTGTACCACAGAAAAATCCCACTCCAGCAAAAAGTACAGCAAGTCCACCGGCCGAAGACCTATCCCAACTGCAGAGACGGCCAATTCCTGCAGATTGGAACCCCATTCCATTTATTCCCAGTTTAAAAGACAATGCTTTCAATGTTGTTAGGGACTACGTGCATATATTCCCATCATGGGAAGATTATTGTGAAGACAAACACCATTTTCACATCTTCCTGTCCAACTTACGTGTAAGTGCTATTATTCATGGTTATTATTTTCCTGTTTTCTGCTGATTGAACACATCAATGATTTACATTACATTGTTGTAACTAGGCGAGGGTCAATCTGGATAGTCATGACGAGGAAAGCTTGCTTGTGCTTTTCAAGGAAGCATTGCAGCAGTATCGGTGTTACCTGAGGAAATCACACTTTGGTGGCAAATCTATAAACGAATTTCCGGTGAAGTCTCCTGTGCTAAATTTAGAAGACATTGAATGGAAAAACATTGTTATGCACTGGTCTCGTTCCCAGGATGAGGTACTGTCTATGAAATCACATGACAATTTGAACTTCTACTTTTCCGCATGTGCCTTACGGATCTTGTTTGCAGGAAATCTGCTCGAAGAAGAATTCCGGTTTGAAAAGAACGACAGGATATCGCAAATATGCTGCCCGCTGCTTTGCTCTTGTTAGTACCTGTTGTCCTGTATCACTGTACTTGCATACATACCTGGTTCATTATGTGACAGCAGTATGCATGATAGCTTGCTTATCAATTGTTCGCTCCAAATTCTTCAGTATCCAATGCCAATGTTTTTTTAGCTCTGCATTGTTCTTGTAAGTACATGTTGTCCTTTATCAGTGTACTTATAATGACAGGTAGTTGTTCATGTACCATCACTCTGCAGCTTATTTTCCTTTGCCCTCCATTTTCTACACATCAGATCTATATTTACTCTTACCATAAGGTTGGTACTGAAGAAGTTTAGTTGTGCATTGCTCTTGGCTGTACCTTTTGCCTGTATCGCTGCACTTACATTTATAGCTACTTGGTTATGTAGCATCACTCTTCATCTTATCTTAAATATTCTCCATTTTTTCGTATATTATCACATCTATATTTACTCTTAACAAAATGTAGAATAAAGGCAATGCTTATGAAGAAGATTCTGTGGTAAACTTCTTGAATTGCCCCCCCCCCATCAGCATGGACAAGGCCTTTATAGAGCCTGTCTTCACCAATAATGTAAGTTTGTCCATCTCAAGCCTTCAAACTTTGTTGTATATATTTGGTTAGGCATGACTGCAACAGCTGTTTATTTTTGGTGTTTGCATCAAATTGCATGTTTAAAGTTTATTATGTACTCCCTCCGTTCCAAAATAGATGACCCAATTTTGTACTGAAGTTAGTATAAAGTTGGGTCATCTATTTTAGAACGGAGGGAGTAGTTCATAAACAAAAGTTTGTCCTTTCTCAATTTAAGTTTTCAGTTGTACAACCAAGTTCCTTATTCATACCATGTAAATTAAAGTATACAGAGCAAGTGATCTTCTTTTGCACTGCATGTATGCTTCTGTTCTTCATCCGTAATCCAGTGGTGTGGTGAACCTACCCACTACAGCACAATGTCATATTCTGCAATGTCTTAACTATGAACAATGTCATATCATTCTACTACTCCCTCCGTCCGAAAATACTTGTCATTGAAATGGATGTATCTAGATGTATTTTAGTTCTAGACACATCCATTTTGATGACAAGTAATTCCGGACGGAGGGAGTATTATTTAAACCGTCTCTTTATTTGCCAATCTGAAATGGGATAAATTGACAGCACACTAACCATTGATACTTATGAGTTCTTGATCTGTAATCCAGTGGTGTCGTGAAGCTGCCAACTCCTTCACAATGTCATTTCCTGCCATGTCTTGACCTGAACAATACCATATTGTGTTAATGCAATTTTAAACTGTGTCACTTTATTCGTCAGTAAGAAATGTGATGAATTGTCAGCACTGATACTTTTATGTGCAAAACCTGTCATCTGTCTGCTTGTTTATCTTTCAGAGTGAGGAAGATTTAAGTGTTGAACAAGCGCAGTCTCATCATCTTGCTCAGCTGCTTGCGCTGCAGCTCCCCAGCAGGGCTAACCTTTCTTGAACTCTATTGAAGTGCTGTCGGTTTTGTATATTATTTTGTCGGCGTGTTTATTTGCACTGGTGGCGATCTTTGATGCCCAGTGTATGTAATCTGCTGTCTGCTTGTGCTTTATTATCATAGTGGCGAACTTTGATGCCCAGTGGATGTAATATGCTGTAATTTCTTTATTGTATAGTCTAGGTTTTTTCTTATTCACGATGCTGCAGTTATTTTACTGTCTTCGCAGTAAACCGGCCAAACCGTAAAATTACGGTACATAATCGGGCCGTCATGCAATCACGATGTAGGTTGGGCCTGAAACGTGTCGAACAGCTAACGGGCCGGCAGCAGCCCGAAATGAACCCCGGCCCATGATTGTGCGAATCAAATCACGGGCTTTTAACAGGCCAAAATTGTCTCGGTCCTTGTTTGGCCCAATCAGATATCGGCTGCGAGCAGGCCGGATGCAAACCGGGCCGTAGTTAGGCCCAACTATATGACGGGCATTTAACAGGCCGAAATTAATATAGGGCCGAAATGTTAAACGGGTCCTTAAGAGGCCAAAACTAATGTCAGGCCGAATTACTAAGTGGGCCTCTAGCAAGTGGGCCCAAAAGCATAGTGTCCAGTTGACGGGCCGAATCTGATATGGGCCATAATTGAGCCCATAGCCTCTTAAAGGGTCATACCTGATCTGGGCCGTAATTTGGCCCAGAACGTGGCAGGCATTTAATGGGTCAGATCTCATATGGGCCACTATTAGGCCCGAAACGTGGCAGGCCATTAATGGACCGGATCAAATATGGGCCGGCATTTGGCCCAAAACATGGCAGCCAGTTAATGGGCCGGCCTACTAGGGCCCTCAAATTCTTGTGGGCCTACAGCTGGGCCGGCTTGTTAATGTTGGCGAAATCTCGTGGGCCTTTAGCCGGGCTGGCCCATTATGATCCGCAAGAATCTTGTGGGCCTTTACCTTGACCGGCCCATTATGGCAAACAAAAATCTTGTGGGCCTTTACCTGGGTCGGCCCATTATGGCACGTGAAATCTTGTGGGCCGTTAGCTGGGCCAGCCCATTATGGCCCGCAAAATCTCGTGGGCCTTTAGCTGGGCCGGCCCATTATGGTCCGCAAAATCTTGTGGACCTTTAGTTGGGCCGGCCCATTTAAACTTTATGGGCCGGTCCACGTGTCAACATATCATAGGCGCGTCTCGCCCATTGGATGAGTGACACCTGTGCCAGCGCGGACCCGACACGTGTCTCCTCCAGCCAATGATGATTTTACACGTGGAAAATCCCCATTGGTCGGGGCTGTTAACGGGTTATCGGATCCAAAACCCAACCCGATAGCTTAACGGCGTTCCATTACGGTGGATGCCACGTGTCGGTCACCCTTGACGAAAGCACTTCTGTGACGTGCGATTTATCATCATGGAAGTGGACACTTCCGTGATGATAATTTTGGTAATGTCATGGAACACTTCTACAACAGCACAGGTATGACTATCTTGATTTTGTCATGAATTTGTCATGGATGTACATGCATGACAAAAAACGCGACCTACTGTGACAAACACGTATCATCACGGAAGTGTATTTTTTTTGTAGTGTTGCCAAATTTCATAATCATAAAATGCAGCAATTGCTAACATGATTCGGACAGACTTAAGCATCGCTACTGGTGAGAAGGTCTCATCTTAGTCAACTCCTTGAACTTGTCGAAAACCTTTTGCAACAAGTCGAGCTTTGTAGATAGTAACATTACCGTCAGCGTCAGTCTTCTTCTTGAAGATCCATTTATTCTCAATGGCTTGCCGATCATCGGGCAAGTCAACCAAAGTCCACACTTTGTTCTCATACATGGATCCCATCTCAGATTTCATGGCCTCAAGCCATTTGGCGGAATCTAGGCTCATCATCGCTTCCTCATAGTTCGTAGGTTCGTCATGGTCAAGTAACATGACCTCCAGAATAGGATTACCGTACCACTCTGGTGCAGATCTTATTCTGGTTGACCTACAAGGTTTGGTAGTAACTTGATCTGAAGTTTCATGATCATTATCATTAGCTTCCTCACTAATTAGTGTAGGGATCACATGAACTAATTTTTGTGATGAACTACTTTCCAATAAGAGAGCAGGTACAGTTACCTCATCAAGTTCTACTTTCCTCCCACTCACTTCTTTCGAGAGAAACTCCTTCTCTAGAAAGGATCCATTCTTAGCAACGAATATCTTGCCTTCGGATCTGTGATAGAAGGTGTACCCAACAGTTTCCTTTGGGTATCCTATGAAGACACATTTCTCCAATTTGGGTTCGAGCTTATCAGGTTGAAGCTTTTTCACATAAGCATCGCAACCCCAAACTTTCAGAAACGACAACTTTGGTTTCTTGCCAAACCACAGTTCATATAGCGTCGCCTCAATGGATTTAGATGGTGCCCTATTTAACGTGAATGCAGCCGTCTCTAAAGCATAACCCCAAAACGACAGCGGTAAATCAGTAAGAGACTTCATAGATCGCACCATATCTAATAAAGTGCAGTTACGTCATTCGGACACACCATTACGTTGTGGTGTTCCGGGTGGCGTGAGTTGCGAAACTATTCCGCATTGTTTCAAATGAAGACCAAAACTCATAACTCAAATATTCTCCTCCATGATCAGATCGTAGAAACTTTATTTTCTTGTTATGATGATTTTCCACTTCACTCTAAAATTCTTTGAACTTTTCAAATGTTTCAGACTTATGTTTCATTATGTAGATATACCCATATATGCTCAAATCATCTGTGAAGGTGAGAAAATAACGATACCCGCCGCGAGCCTCAATATTCATCGGACCACAAACATCAGTATGTATGATTTCCAACAAATCTGTTGCTCGCTCCATTGTTCTGGAGAATGGAGTTTTAGTCATCTTGCCCATGAGGCATGGTTCGCAAGTACCAAGTGATTCATAATCAAGTGATTCCAAAAGCCCATCAGTATGGAGTTTCTTCATGCGTTTTACACCAATATGACCCAAACGGCAGTGCCACAAATAAGTTGCACTATCATTATCAACTCTGCATCTTTTGGCTTCAATATTATGAATATGTGTGTCACTACTATCGAGATTCCATAAAAATAGACCACTCTTCAAGGGTGCATGACCATAAAAGATATTACTCATATAAATAGAACAACCATTATTCTCAGATTTAAATGAATAACCGTCTCGCATCAAACAAGATCCAATATAATGTTCATGCTCAACGCTGGCACCAAATAACAATTATTCAGGTCTAAAACTAATCCTGAAGGTAGATGTATAGGTAGTGTGCCGACCGCGATCACATCGACTTTGGAACCATTTCCCACGCGCATCATCACCTCGTCCTTAGCTAATTTCTCTTAATCCGTAGTCCCTGTTTGGAGTTGCAAATATTAGCAACAGAACCAGTATCAAATACCCAGGCACTACTGCGAGCATTAGGAAGGTACACATCAATAACATGTATATCACATATACCTTTGTTCACCTTGCCATCCTTCTTATCTGCCAAATACTTGGGGCAGTTCCGCTTCCAGTGACCAGTCCCTTTGCAATAGAAACACTCAGTCTCAGGCTTAGGTCTAGACTTGGGCTTCTTCCCTTGATCAGCAACTTGCTTGTCGTTCTTCTTGAAGTTCCCCTTCTTCCTTTACCCTTTTTCTTCAAACTGGTGGTCTTGTTGACCATCAACACTTGATGCTCCTTCTTGATTTCTACCTCCACAGCCTTTAGCATTGCGAAGAGCTCGGGAATTGTCTTGTTCATCCCTTGCATATTATAGTTCATCACGAAGCTCTTGTAGCTTGGTGGCAGTGATTGAAGAATTCTGTCAATGACACTATCATCAGGAAGATTAACTCCCAGTTGAATCAAGTGATTGTTATACCCAGAGATTTTGAGTATATGTTCACTGACAGAACTATTCTCCTCCATCTTGCAGCTATAGAACTTATTGGAGACTTCATATCTCTCAATCCGGGCATTTGCTTGAAATGTTAACTTCAATTCCTGGAACATCTCATATGCTCCATGACGTTCAAAACGTCGTTGAAGTCCCGGTTCTAAGCCGTAAAGCATGGCGCACTGAAATATCGAGTAGTCATCAGCTTTGCTCTACCAGACGTTCACAACGTCTAGCGTTGCTCCTGCAGCGGGTCTTGCACCTAGTGGTGCTTTCAGGACGTAATTCTTCTGTGCAGCAATGAGGATAATCCTCAAGTTACGGATCCAGTCTGTGTAATTGCTACCATCATCTTTCAACTTAGCTTTCTCTAGGAACACATTAAAATTCAACAGAACAACAGCACGGGCCATCTATCTACAATAACATAGACATGCAAAAAACTATCAGGTACTAAGTTCATGATAAATTAAAGTTCAATTAATCATATTACTTAAGAACTCCCACTTAGACAGACATCCCTCTAATCATCTAAGTGATCACGTGATCCAAATCAACTAAACCATGTCCGATCATCACGTGAGATGGAGTAGTTTTCAATGGTGAACATCACTATGTTGATCATATCTACTATATGATTCACGCTCGACCTTTCGGTCTCAGTGTTCCGAGGCCATATCTGCATATGCTAGGCTCGTCAAGTTTAACCTGAGTATTCTGCATGTGCAAAACTGGCTTGCACCCGTTGTATGTGAACGTAGAGCTTATCACACCCGATCATCACGTGGTGTCTCGACACGACAAACTTTCGCAACGGTGCATACTCAGGGAGAACACTTGTTCCTTGAAATTTAGTGAGGGATCATCTTATAATGCTACCGTCAAACTAAGCAAAATAAGATGCATAAAGGGTAAACATCACATGCAATCAATATAAGTGATATGATATGGCCATCATCATCTTGTGCCTTTGATCTCCATCTCCAAAGCACCGTCATGATCACCATCGTCACTGGTGCGACACCTTGATCTCCATTGTAGCATCATTGTCGTCTCACCAACAAATTTTTCTACGACTATCGCTACCGCTTAGTGATAAAGTAAAAACAATTATAGGGTGATTGCATTGCATCCAATAAAGCGACAACCATATGGCTCCTGCCAGTTGCCGATAACTCTGTTACAAAACATGATCATCTCATACAATAAAATTTAGCATCATGACTTGACCATATCACATCACAACATGCCCTGCAAAAACAAGTTAAATGTCTTCTACTTTGTTGTTGCAAGTTTTACGTGGCTGCTACGGGCTGAGCAAGAACCGTTCTTACCTACGCATCAAAACCACAACGATTTTTCGTCAAGTATGTGTTGTTTTAACCTTCAACAAGGACCGGGCATAGCCACACTCGATTCAACTAAAGTTGGAGAAACTAACACCCACCAACCACCTATGTGCGAAGCACGTTGGTAGAACCAGTCTCACGTAAGCGTACGCGTAATGTCGGTCCGGGCTGTTTCATCCAACAATACCGCCGAATCAAAGTCTGTCATGCTGGTAAGTAGTATGACTATTATCGCCCACAACTCACTTGTGTTCTACTCGTGCATATAACATCTATGCATAAACTTGGCTTGGATGCCACTGTTGGGGAACGTAGTAATTTCAAAAAAAATCCTACGCACACGCAAGATCATGGTGATGCATAGCAACGAGAGGGGAGAGTGTTGTCCACAGCCCTTGTAGACTGAAAGCGGAAGCGTTATGACAACGTGGTTGATGTAGTCATACGTCTTCACGATCGACTGATCCTAGTGCCGAACGTACGACACCTCCGTGATCTGCACACGTTCAACTCAGTGACATCCCACGAACTTCGATCCAGCAAAGTGTCGAGGGAGAGTTTCGTCAGCACGATGACGTGATGATGGTGATGATGATGCTACCGATGCGGGGCTTCGCCTAAGCATCGCAACGATATGACCGAGGTGGATTATGGTGGAGGGGGGCACCGCACACGGCTAAGAGAGATCATTGATCAACTTGTGTGTTCTAGGGTGCCCCTGCCCCCGTATATAAAGGAGCAAGGGGGGAGGCCAGCCTCGCCTTGGGGCGCGCCAAGGAGAGGGGGAGTCCTACTCTCAGTGGGAGTAGGACTCCCCTTTCCTAGTCCAACTAAGAAGGAGGAAGGGGAAAGGAAGGAGAGGGAGAGAGGGAGGAAAGAGGGGGCACCCCCCCTTCCTTGTCCAATTAGGACTCCCAAGGAGGGGGGCGCGGCCAACCCTAGGCCCTCTCCTCTCTCTCCCACAAGGCCCATGTTGGCCCATTAGATCCCCCAGGGGTTCCGATAACCCCCTGGCACTCTGATAAATATCTGGTGTTCCCCGGAACTCATCCGGTGTCCGAATATAGTCATCCAATATATCAATCTTTATGTCTCAGCCAGTTTGAGACTCCTCGTCATGTCCATGATCACATCAGGAACTCCAAACTACCTTCGGTACATCAAAACACATAAACTCATAATACCGATCGTCACCGAACGTTAAGCGTGCGGACCCTACGGGTTTGAGAACTATGTAGACATGACCGAGACATGTCTCCGGCTAATAACCAATAGCGGAACCTGGAAGCTCATATTGACTCCCACATATTCTACGAAGATCTTTGTCGGTCAAACCGCATAACAACATACGTTGTTCCCTTTGTCATCGGTATGTTAATTGCCCGAGATTCGATCGTCGGTATCTCAATACCTAGTTCAATCTCGTTACTGGCAAGTATCTTTACTCATTCCATAATGCATCATTCCGTAACTAACTCGTTAGTCACATTGCTTGCAAGGCTTATAGTGATGTGCATTACCGAGAGGTACCAGAGATACCTCTACGACAATCATAGTGACAAATCCTAATCTCGATCTATGTCAACTCAACAAACACCATCGGAGACACCTGTAGAGCACCTTTATAATCACCCACTTACGTTGTGACGTTTGGTAGCACACAAAATGTTCCTCCGGTATCCGGGAGTTGCATAATCTCATAGTCATAGGAACATGTATAAGTCATGAAGAAAGCAATAGCAATATACTAAACGATCAAGTGCTAAGCTAACGGAATGGGTCAAGTCAGTCACATCATTCTCTAATGATGTGATCCCATTCATCAAATGACAACTCATGTCCATGCCTAGGAAACTTAACCATCTTTGATTAACGAGCTAGTCAAGTAGAGGCATACTAGTGACACTTTGTTTGTCTATGTATCCACACATGTACTAAGTTTCCGGTTAATACAATTCTAGCATGAATAATAAACATTTATCATGAAATAAGGAAATATAAATAACAACTTTATTATTGCCTCTAGGGCATATTTCCTTCAGTTACACACTTCACAAAATAACATGTATATAAACGGATAGGGTATGGGTATATCCATGGGTAGAGGGTTATACCCATGACTTAACAGGTAGAGTATGAGTACTGCCCATGGGTATAAAATTGTGCTCATACCTTACCCATGTGGGTACGGTATCCGCGGTACCCGTACCCATGGGTAAAATTGTCATCCTTAGTGTCGAACGAACTTGCCTCCTAGTGGATAGCTGCCTCTCACAGCTCTGGCACCTCGCTGGACTCCATGTTTGGGAAGAGTGTGTCCACCTCTGCCCGTGCCTCACAGAGGTAGTGGTGATTTGCCTCCACCATCGCCTGACTCCATGTTTGGGAAGAGTGTGTCCACCTCTGCTCGTGCCTCACGGAGGTAGCGGTGATTTGCCTCCACCATCGCCTCCAAGGGGATGGATTGCTTCTCCATCACCTCCTCCGCTTGGGCAACCTCAAACTCGCCCAACGCACCGGCCACGCCGAATCCCGCAATCGGAGGCACCAGACCTGCCTTGCCTTTCTCCTCTTTCTCCTCCTCCGGCTTCGCGTCATCCATGGTCGTGTTTGGCGCCTGCAGCTCTGGTCCTTCTCCCCTCCCCCTTGTTGCTCCTCCTCCTGTCGCTGCTCCCGCGAGTCTGGATGCAGGCCAACTGCAATCCGAGCTTCACGCGGACTCAGATCTCCTCAAGGATCTCTAATCGACGCTCCGGAGTGAGCATTGCATAAGTGGTGATCCTCTGCCAGACCATGGCTATATGCGGACGGCGAGCTCCGAGCTGTGATCAAATGGGGAGTGACGGCATGGGCGGGGGGGGGGGGGGGGGGGTGAATGCGACTATGGTTGGGGGTCGTAGTCCGGCTTACATAGTCTACTTTGGCCCCTTGGACGGCATGACGGAGCGGTGTTCTCATCGGACCGTTGGGTTACGATGGGCTGGATATGAGGGGTGCCGATCAGTCCAGGCGTATAAGGCCTGCATGAGGGGCGTGGTTGCATCCAAATTTTACGTTTGGCCACTAATCGGGTTGCCCTAGGTGTTTGAGGAGCCCAACACAAATTTGAGGGATAGTCTAGATGCCAGCCAACGAGATGTTGAAACGAAGAGTGTAGCTTTTATTTTTGAGCACAACGACGAGGGAGCAACTAATTAAGGAGTACTCCATCAGGAGCCCTCCAAAGGGTCACTTGGGGTGGGTGGGAGCGCGTTACTTGGCGCGCTCTGGACGCTCCCTTTGAAAAAAAAATATTTTTCTGTACGCGTTTTTGACTATTAGATGATTTTTTTGGGATTTTTTGCTTCTTGGTTTCCCCTGGTTTTTTTCTTAGCTTTTGGGTCGGGTTCCGCGAGAGGCACGGCCATGCCTCTCGGAAAGGAAAAAACACGTTTTTTTCTTCAGCGAGAGGCACGAGTTTACTTCCCGTGGAGGCACGGATTTGGTTCTGCGGGAGGTATGCCCGTGCCTCTCGAAAAGTGAAAAAAACGTGCTTCTGTTTTGGGTTTTTTCGTGGAAAAAAGTTCGTCGAAACCTATCAACATGGATCGAGTTTTGAAGATCTCGACGTGAGGAATCCAACGATGAAAAATAGTTCATGATTCGGACGCACGGTTTGAGAGATAAAACATTCTGAATAAACAAACCTACGAAAAAACTCTCAAATTACGACAAATGGCCAGTGTGATACTTGTCGCAAACTGGGAGGGTGAGAATGACCCTTACAAAGACAAAAGAGTAGTGATTTTGAACGAAAAGTGCAGTTTTTTTTTTTTTTGAGACAAACGAGTGCACCTTTTTTTTTTTTGAGGATTCAAACGAGTGCAGCTCAACGGCGAAGTTGGATGATAGCGAAGCCCATTTTAGTGAGGCCCATATACAGGATCAGAACGATAGCCCGAGCAAACCCGGCCCGGCCTGGAGGATGCCCAGGTTTAGCTGGGAACAATCGCCGTCAGCCGCACGGCGATACCGGGAGCCCCGTCGACTCCGGCGGCCGGAGGGCAACGCACGCGGGCCCGCACTCACGTCACGGCTCTCGCCACAGCTAATCCGGCGAAGCTCTCCGCGGCCTAGGCCGCCAGGTTCGTCCCAGCCATCCTCCTCTTTACAGCGATTTCCGTTTTGTGATTCGTCGGGGGTAAATCGAGAACCGAGCATTCAGAGTTTCAGACAAATTTGAAAAAACAGTAGTGTTCTCTTGCAAACAAATTTATTCAGGTACAAATTACAAATCCTAAGTACAATTACAATTACAAACTGTCTTCTAATTCATGCTAAAATCCGTAACATCACCAATCTTTATTTTTCATACGACATTCTTCGTTACTATGCAACATCGGCGTAGAAATCTTGGATTGTGATCCGGACTGCTAGTGGGATCCTCACCGAGTGGTGCTCATTGCGCCAAGTCAGGCTGCCGAACGTGTAGTCCCCTTGCACCTTCCACAGAGGCGTCATGCTGACCTTGAAAGCGTGCACTTTCTTTGTCGCGTTGAAGACTAGGGTTGGTGGGTCGACTTTGATCCTCACTCCTGGGGGGGACTGTATATCGGCTCGGTAAACCGAGTCGACCTCGCCAACGTTCGTGACTGCTCGCTGCACCTTAATTGGACCCCTTAGCTCAGGAATGGCTATGGAAGGTAGGTTTAGGTGATATGCCGGCGATGTCGAGATGTTGCAGATATCGTATTTCTGAATCGTGCAAGCGAAGAACTTGCTGTAGTCCCTCGGATCGATGTCGTAAACAAGGCCGGGATCGGCAGCTGCATTAGGATTTATGTTTCCCCCTCCATAGTCGAATGGGTCGGCGACCTTCCGGGGTAGTGCTTCTGCTAGCATCGGCATGCCATGCTCGTCCTTGGTTGATGCTTTACCCATGCAAAGAAGAACGAATTGTTGTTAAGAAAGTGTGAGTGGATTGATGAGGATAGTGTTTCATGTGGATATAATGTTTTAGGAATTTACCAGTGGTAACAATTGCTGATTTTAGGGCAGCGTGAGACCAATCAGGGTGTACAGCCTTTAGCAATGCTACGATGCCTGCTACATGTGGGGTTGACATTGATGCCCCTGAGTCGAACACATATCCATCTCCTGTAGCTGCTAAGATGTTCACTCCTGGTGCGGCTATGTCAGGCTGTTAAAGTAGTTATAATGGGATTAAGATAATTTCACCGTATGAAGGTAGTGCTAACCTGTCAAACAAAATCATCTTAACGTCCCTATTTCTGAGGGAAATCTTACGATCAATCCCTACTAGTTGGTGTTTTTCCGAAAATTGTTTCTGGAATAATAGTATATATATTGCACAGGACAACAGAATGCGCTCGTTTTAGCTTGTGTACCTTAAGAACTGTAGGGTACTTGACGGACGGGCCTCTTGAAGAAAAAAATGCGACTCTTGGAGCAGGAACTCGGTTTCCTGTTATAGTACTTGCTGGCTCAATCTTTGCAATGGGCGAACTGCTCAAGTTAAAGCACAGTTTATTGAGTCTTTAAATAATTGCTGGATAAAAGTTAACATCTGTAAGCAACTAAGCATGGAAGGCCACAAAATAGGTTCTTACCCTTGGCTTCCAATGTATGTTGCAACTTGAAACCCAATATCAATGTCGACAATGACACATGCAATGCCCACACAATCTTCGGTGCTCAAAAGCTTATCGAAGGTATATATTGCGAAAATAAGACCAAATGCCCCACCACTTTTAACATTTGTTATGGCATCTGGGATAATGTCTGCTGGTGGGCCAAAAGTTTCTTTAATGCATAGAACAACTTTTCCGTTGATTTCCATGCCATTTAGTGCCTCGATTGAGCAGCTGCAAACAGAAAGACCACAATAATTGATCAACTGCATTCAGAAATTTAATGCCTAAACAGAAAATGACATCTAGAATCAAGAAAATGAATAGCATCTGACACACCTTCCACCTTGTACAAGTGGTTGGAACCCACTCTTGGATTCATTTTTCAGCATGTAATAGAGTGATTGACCCTGCAAATATGAAAAATTGAAAAATTATGCACAAGTTTTGAGTTGGAAGTGTTTGAGGATGGTAGGTGGAGCAAAGTTGCCTCCCAGGATTCTAACAAAGATCATGTTTCTCTAGTGCATACCACAATGGTTTGATTGTTTCCAAGGGTAATGGCAGTTGGAAAAGACCGGTCGATCTTGCTCGTTGCGACTGTAATGACCCAAGGAGCTGTGTTAGAAATGACTTGTGGTCTAGGCCCGCTATTTCCCGCGCCATAAACAACGGTAATACCCTTCTGGACTGCATGGAGTGCACCAAATGAATTATCATTATATTGGACTGATAGGGATAGGATGTCAACTCCATCATGAATTGCATCATCCAGAGCTGCTAGCAGTGCAGCACTAGCAAGCTGCACCTTCTTCGGGCCCTCAAATGCGACCTTGTACACTGCAAGGCGCGCTCGGGGCGCACCACCCCGTGCCACCCCTGCTGCCAGGCCATGGAGGCTGACCCCCTCTACTACTGCACCGGCTGCTGTGGATGCGGTGTGCGTCCCATGCCCGTTTATGTCCCGTGCAGACATGTAATTGTTCGCTTGGTCGGCTTTGTCCAGACCCGCAGGATAGTACCGTGCGCCTATGATTTTCCTGTTGCAGTTGGTGCTGTTCCAGGCCTGCCCCAGCTGACACACACCCTTCCATCGTGACGGTACTGGTCCGTATCCTTCGTCGCTGAAGCTTCTTGATTCAGGCCAGATCCCTGCATCAATTGCATTTGCAGTGTTTTAGCAGGAATTTGCTTGGTGAAGATTTTTTTTTTCTTTCTAATTTAACTTGTTAGCAATGAAGGACTGACCAGTGTCAAATATCCCGATAATTACATCTTCTCCATATTTGCTCCTCTGCAGAAGTTTACTAGGTGGCTGATGGTCCAGGTTCATGCCAAGGAAATCCCAGCTTCTTGTGGTCATCAAGTCATGGTGCTGATTTGGAGTAACGCTGATAACTTCAGGTAGCTCTGAACATGTCAAATAGATACATGAGAAAATTCTAAATAAGAAGCCGCCAGTTAGTTATCTATGTGGTGTATAACCACAGAGTAACAAAAAGAAAGGATCCTCATAACCCGAGAAAGAAATTGTCTGCTTCTCAGTTAACTACTGATAGTCCCAAGATCAAAATTTTCTCGCCCCTTATTTTACCCTTTCACGAATTCTGAAGTTTGATTGGACAATTCTCAGCATTGACTTAAAAGTAGTTATTTTTCAGTCACCTAAGAAATAGGAAAAATTGAAATAATAATCAGGCAGGATCGTAAGGCTACTGCAGATGTGCAGCTTCATACTAAAATGAGCGTACAACTACAAATAAGTTGTATTGCAGAAAAGAGACCATACATTGATCCGGAGTAGGTTTCCACAAAAAGGGAATAAGAACCATATGACTGCCCGCCCACGAACTCATATCGATGATTAGAAAGCTAAACAGCTTAACTAATGAGCAAATAATAATTACCAAATACGTTTCTTTCTTCGGAAGAAAGGATCATGCATCAGGATTGAATTCCCCAATTCGGTTATCTTAACATGATAGTGTTAGATCAACAGAGAATTAGCGAAGCAATTTTTGTAGCAAACTTGGCCCACCTGCAAGATCTTGTGCTTGGTCATCTGTTAGCATCGCCGCGAAGCCTGAGAAGCCATGCTTGTAGCTATAAGTGATGGAGGCCAACGCATCTTCCTTGCTGAAACAAGTCAGCAAGTGATGAGAAAAAAAAATGGCAGCCTTACTCGGAACTGTCGAACGACATACTCGTTCCTTCAAAATTATATGCCCTTCAGAAGATCAGAACCAAACTTGGAAAGCTAGCAAACTTGTTCTTAGGTTTACCTTCCAAGAATGGCGCTGAGCATGTCATGGTGCGAAGCTGTTACCAGAGAAGGGTCCTCATGTTTCTTCTCTCCCAGGTAAACGATGTACAGCTACGCGTGGAGAGGGACAGAAAACACAACTTAGCATCGAACAGAATCAACACTATGAGATACAGTAAAATGTAGGGTGATGCATCAGCCATACCTTTTGAGACCCATACCCTCTGCTTATGCTTATCATAAGGCATAAGCAGAGTAGGAGGTAAGCTGAAAAACGCCGAGGGGAAGAGTGGAAATCCATGTTGGTGTGGAAGCACATGCTGATATGATCCAACAACAGGTAATGGTATTTATAGGCCTGTTAGTCTCTGTCTTGTATGATGATGGCTAATTGATTGTCCATGTGCAGAAAGGAAGGTCAAAGATACAGGCTCAGTTGGCATGAATCCAATCTTTCGGCTATCGACGCCAATTTCCTCCCTGAAGTTTCCCTGGAACTAGCTCAGCTGAAACGCGTTGCGTTCCCCCCTGCTCCAGTATTCTCCCATTTCAAACCTGTAATGTTGCACTTATTTTCCCTCTCCTGAAGCATGGTTTTTCAATTTGTTCATTCGCTTGTTATGCAGATAAATAAATATATCCTATCATCTTCCCTACGAGAAGTGCTCACTCCGTTTTGTAGTTGATTTAGTACAACCGTTCCATATTAGTTGTTGCTGATTTAGTACAATGGAACGGAGGGAGTAATAAAAGCAAAAACGTGTGGCGTGCAGGCAACGAAATTGCTGAAGATGCTGCCGGTTGCTGTAGGCAATAACAGGGCAGGGCTCCGTTCAGACAGGGAATCAAATCAAGGGCCCTCCGGATGGTCTCGTGCGCGTGTTGAAGGTGTGGTGGTTCTCAATCGGCGGCGGGTTTTGTATGCCTTTCCTTTTCCTGGCCGCTGCATATGATTGTACGGGTCCATCACCCGTGGCTGTGAGCGATCCGGAGAACATTGACTTCCTGATGAGAGAGCATCTCTCTTCCATCTCTTCCGGAGAGAAGATTGACTTGACTAGCGCGTCGACCATCCATGCCATACGTAGTGCCAGCTCTTCCAGTGTTATCGTGCAGACGTCAGTGCAGCCTGCTGATCTTTTAGGCCAACTCCACCGCGCGACCTCAAACGGACGTCTGTTTGGGGAAGCAATGGATGCTAAAACGGACATGCATGTCCGGATGTAGGTGAAGGCGTCCAGCGCGCCGACCGACCCCAAACGGTCCGCCTCGACCACGCGCCCACGCTTGCGCCTCACCTGCCCGCGAGCTCGCGCTCTCGCCTCGCCGGTGCGCACGCGCGGTTGCCGTGGCATCTTGTCGCCGCGCTGGGCAAAGGAGGGAGGAGGAAAGCACTCACGAGAGCAGCGCGGGGACGAGCGCGACGTCCCCGTTGCCGGCGGCGAGGAAGAGCATCGAGACCTCGGCGCTGATCTCCTCCCGCAGTGCCGACCCGCGCCCTGGCCGCTCCGCGGTGGCCGCGCCCGCGCCCTGGTCGCCCCGCGTCGACGTTGGCGGGGACTGCAGCTGCTGTTGGGCATGCGAGCGGGGAGAGAGAGAAAAACGAGAGAGAGATCGATGGGAGGTGAGTGGGTGACAGGTGGGTCCAGGCCGGACAAGAGCAGTCGGGAAGGACGTAGAAAGCGTCCGCTCGGTGTCCGTTCGACCCCAAAGCCGAATCAAATTTGCGCTCGAGATGGGGCAACCGGACCAGAAACAGACTTTTTTACGGACGGGGTCGCGCGTTGGGCCGCTTCATTTGTCCGTTTAGACCCAAACGGACAGACTCGGACGATTTAGAGTCGTGCGGTGGAGTTGGCCTTATTTCTTGGAAGAGAAGAAGTACACTTTTGCTTGAAAATGTTCATAAATAGTACTACTTGCTGAACTTTTTTTTAGAGGATCACTGAGTGTATTCTGGCAGTGTAAATATGAGTTCTGACCATGATTCGTTCAATATCTGTTTAATGGTTACAGATTCATAATAGGAAGTGCTTAACGTGACAATATCAACTTTGTGCAGAATAGATAATTAGATTAATTCTTGATAAAGCTTGGTTCTTTAGAGTCAAAAAATGCATCTTACATGCATAAATAATAAAGAAATAGAGTTTCATATCTGCATCTTGTATTGGTATAGTCAACGACGCATTTGTCAGGAAAGCACTCAGAAATTGATAAGTCAAGTTCGTAACCAGCCATTGGTCATACTATAAAAAATTGTTTTATTTGTTGTTATATTGTACAGTAGTATGGGTTTGTTAAAAATGTAACTTATGTTCATTACTCTTTTAGACTTGTGTAGACACATGTGTGCTAAGAGCATGGTTAATAGTATAGCCAGCTGATGACTATATGGAGCTGCCATATCATTTTTAGTAATCTACTATACTCACTCGTATTGGTAGTGATGTACACACAATGTTGATGGACGATTTGTGCACGACATGATTAGAAGCCACACATATTAAAGAAATTAGGCAATCCAATGATCTAGATGACCTGTCGTGTCTGAATCGTGCACAAATCCATCGTGTGCACAACACTACTCCACTTATATAGTAAGGCAAGCTATAAAGTGGTCTAGATTAATACTTTTTTCTAAGCATCTCTCTTTATTTCTTTGCATTTATTGTGTTTACCTTGTAGTAGCATATAGCTAGGCTCTTGCATGCGAGCCCACTCTTCTCATTTTTCCATGACTCTCTCCGCCACATAGGCAAAAATACCATGTAAGCAAAGTGGGCTATAATGTGCATTTGTGTCCATGTTGTATCAGCACTAATCCCCCACGTAAAATTGAATGACATAAATGTAGACGGGACTTTGTTAATTCTCATTTAGATGAGAACTAGAAAATTTGTATTCTTTTTATATTCTTACTTTGGATTTCTCTAGGGTGAAAGTGTTCTAATCCCGAGCTCAAGTGAGCTCGGGTGACCAGTAAAATAAAAAATAATCTGATTTTTTGGTGTCAAACATGGCTTGTAAAATTTCATCATAAAAGGACATTCATGGAAGAGGTGGCAAAAAACAAAATCGATGCTCCAACAAAATTGATGCCCCAAAATGCGTTTGAAATTAACATTTTGGAGCATCGTTTTTTTTTGCCAAGTTTTCCAAGAATATCATATGGTGATGAAATTTTGCAACAAAATTATGACTGGACTGTTCACCTGAGCTCACATGAGGTCGGGATCAGAATAGCCGCGTCCTTCTCTAGGGCTCATTTAGATGAGAAATAGTTATTGCACTTTTAAGTGACATCACACCATCTCCTTGCTTTTTTTTTGTTTGGTGGTTCTCGTGCATTTCTTTGTTGTTGTCGTCCCTGTAGCGTTGCAGGTCTTTTTTTGTGCTTGTACTTATTGCACATGTTTTATCTCACGGGATGTGTGCCTTATTTGTCAACCCAAAACTAAGAAAAGCACATGAAACCCCAACACAAGTTTTTTTCCGCTTGTCTTTTTGTTGTTGTTGGTCCGCATTTTTTGTTGATTTTGAATTTTTTTGTGAAACTAAAAAAAAGGTTCACAATTTTCTAAAAAAAAAGTGTTGTCACCAGAGGCATTTTCCCACCAAAACATATGTACTTTGCAAAGGGACATTTTATGTCGAACGGGTACCTCTAATTTGTTTTTTTAGGTGACTAATTTGTGATTATTAGGGAAGGTTGAGGCCTGAGAATCGGGCCCAACAAAACTAACAGGACCAGACTACAGCTCCATCTGCTGCTAATGGTCCTGAACCGACGGCAAGGCTAAATTTAGCGTAGAACCGACGGACCGAATATCCTCTCCACGTTTAATCGTCGGTCCGCCTAATTTATACGCGCCGTGCTCCTTTATAACCGACGGTGCTGGAACCGGGGCGGAAGGAGGAGACAGATATTTCCCCCGAGGTCAAGTCGTCTCGTCCCGTGCTGCGTTTCTCCTCCTCCCCGCATTCGCCGTCTGCGGTTCTCTCCACCGAACAAGGTGATTCCCCCCTCCTCGCCTCGTCCTTCCCCTCCCCCCTCGGCTGATTCTACGTTTCCGTGCTCCCCCGCGGTTCGATTTCTAGCGGTTGACTCCGTCCCCCGATCGGTCTTGGCTGCGCCGTCGGATCGATCGCCCGCTCCTCATCTCGCTCCGAGCCGACCAGATCTCGGTAGGGCTGTTGGGTTGGTTTGGTGGTGTGCCGATTTTTTGGCCCCAATCGGTTGGTTTCCGCACCTGGTAGGCCGATTGTCTGATAATTGGGGATTCGCTTAGGTTTGTGGGCGCGATTTGAACCGATCTGCTCGCGCGAGCAGTTTAGATGAGCACCTTGTTTTTTCTGTTGTCGGTGTATGCGATTGTGGGTTGGTTTAGATATTTCCTGATGCATAGAACGGTCAATTTTACAACATGCTGTTTGTGATTTAGGAAATTTGTGGGCTGATTTTAGGTTCTCCCTTGGTAGTTAATAAGGAGGTAAATTATTTTGTATGGTATTCTACTTTCTATGTGGATTTTGGAAGTGGCCAAGGATGGGGAGTTATGCTTGCGTTTTGCACACCGTACCTCGTTTTTTATGATGAATATCCTGCGCACCTTCTTCGATGTTGTACTGTTGTGCACTTTCTTCCATGATGATGTACTACTATAACTCTGAATTTCTTAAATTTCGTCAGCTATTATGGTAATAACTTAATAGAGATCAACGTATTGCTGGATGGTTTGTAATTGTTTGGGATGTTTTGCAGCTCACACATCAAGACAATAAATAGAGCCTGTCTGTTTGGGGCCAATCAAACCAAACAACAAGTTCATGTCTGATCTCGACGTCCAGGTTCCAACTGCTTTTGGTATGCACTCATTTCATTATCTCTTCATTAGGGAATCACAATTGACACCTGCCAATCCATAACAATTGGAGAGACCTTAACCTGTAGATTGTGTTTCCTTGCATTCTCTCTTGCCCTGAATTAACCTATAGACTGTTCCCAGTATCTTATCTCATTAACGAATAGCATACCATTATCTAGTTGATTATGAGTTGTTGTATACCAACATATATTATCATGCTAAAAAACCTTGCCTAGAGGTGGTACTGATACATAGCTTAACTGCATTAATAAAGATGTAGATTCAGGGATCACTGTATTATACTCCCTCCGTTCCTAAATACAAGTCTTTGTAGAAATTTCACTATAGACCACATACGGATGTATATAGATGCATTTTAGTGTGTAGATTCATTCATTTTGCTCCGTATGTGGTCCATAGTGAAATCTCTCCAAAGACTTATATTTACGAACGGAGGGAGTAGAAAAATGGATCATTTGTTTTGCCCAAATAACCTATAGATTGTCTTTTCTTATGTTCTCACTTACCCTAAATTATCCAATAGACTGTTCTGAATATCTAAATTATGAGTTAGTTGTTATATACCAACATACAGTTATCATGCTGGACAAGAGCTTTTCCTAACCTTCTCTAGAGGTGGTACTGATCTTATCTGTGTTAATGAAGATGTGTGTTCACAGATAAGCACAAAAACATGGATCATGGATCTTTTTTGTTTGCCTACAGTCTAACTCTGATTTATGAATTCTCTGGTTGCCTACCCTCCACCCAGAAGTTGACATTGCATCTTCTCTGTAGATCCGTTTGCTGAGGCAAATGCTGAGGACTCCGGCGCTGGTGCTGGATCAAAGAACTATGTGCATGTGCGTGTCCAGCAGCGCAACGGAAGAAAGAGTCTGACAACTGTTCAGGGCTTGAAGAAAGACTACAGCTATAACAAGATTCTCAAGGATCTCAAAAAGGAATTCTGCTGTAATGGTACTGTAGTCCAGGATCCAGAACTAGGCCAGGTAGAGTGAGGTTCTCCTATTTTGTTGAAGTGAAGTTCTCTCATTGGAAGGTGTATATGCTGATGAGTTATCTTCTGTATTTTCAGGTCATCCAACTCCAAGGTGATCAGCGTAAGAATGTTGCTACTTTCCTAGTTCAGGTAATTTACGATGCCATTTTACATTATCATACATATTGACTGTTGCGTCGTTCACCTTCTTAATTTGATAATTTCTGTTTGGTTAGGCTGGACTTGCAAAGAAAGAGAGCATCAAGATTCACGGATTTTAGGCAACACACAAATGCCCGTGTGCTGTCACCGAAGCCTGGAAGTTGTCGTACACTTGGTATTGTCACATCTAAGACATTTGAATTGCTAGTAGTCGTGTGAGGCATCTGTGTTTGATGCACTTTTACATCCAAGACATTTGGATTGGCATCGGTGTGTTGATGCAAGTTGTCCTTTACCATGGTTTGTATGCGCCACCAGTATGGCAGTATGGTTTATCCAGGTTATTGTGCACTAAATAAATGTACTTCAGGCTTATCTTCTCATGGTTGTGTGCTCTGTTCGTTTGTTTTTTGTTTGCTCGAATTTGTTTATTTTCTCATGGTTGTGTTCAATCGGTGCCTAGGCCACTGTCCTTTGTATTTTCTTGATATGACACGTCGGTGGAGATAGTTTCTTAGCTCCATCTAGTTGTAAGCATTGGCAGTGTCTTATCTGGGCACTAGCTCATATGCATGATGTGCGGTTGGCCTTAGAGGCATGGATAGTGGTTGTGATGTGTAAGGCTGATTAGATCCTGACTGTCGGCGAAAGTCGCACTCTGGGTTGATGGCGGCGCTTTTGGGCGTCGCTCCCTCGTTCATCTTGCCTTTCCTGACGTGCTTCAAGGGAAACCCTTGATCTAGTTTAGATAGGACGATGACAGTGCCATTTGGCGTCGCGTTCTCTTGGGGGATGGATCTGATCAGAGGGACCTGTGGCTCGTGAGGGTGTGTGCTGTTGGTCGAAAGGCTGTTTGTATGGTTTTTGGGTCCTTCTAATCAATGAATTTGGTAGATCAACTACCAATATTCGAAAGAGGCATATGCCCCTATTTCCCTTGGGCACTAGATCATATGCACCCTTGACTTGCACGATGATGGATGAAGGTGCTTTACTCGTGGATGCTGCGAACTCTTTTCGAGGGATCACTACAGTGAAGAGGCCCTCTGTTCCTCCCAATCCAGAGATACCTCGACTCTCTCAAAGGAAGGAGACCTTGCTATTTCAGATAAAAGGATGAAGATCAAATGCGAGATGGTGTAATTTTGAAGAATAGAACAGTGAATTACTGGCACTTGCTGCTAGAACGTTATAGTATGGTGAAGCTAATGTAGTATCAAATGATCGTTGGGTGAGCAGATTAAAAAGAGAAGCAAAACAAGTAGAAGCCCAAATTCAGCGATGCTTTTCTGTTGCAGCTAGCTAGCCGTGACCAAGCTACACTGCGCATTTCTCGTCTATTCTACTATCATCAGACTTGCCAAGAGCAAGTCCACACTGGGCATTTCTCGTCATAGCAACATGACCTTTTCCAGAGCACGCACGCACAACATTCAGATTAATGGTATACAATACGGTCCCGTACTCCGGCCTACTGACCAGCTCCCACGGCGCCGCCGTCTTCCACGTCCCGGCCGCACCGGAGGTGTATCTCGTAGCCGCAGGCGATGCACTGGTACGCCCAGCCGAACCCCTGCTCGTCGCACTCACAGCAGACGTACGGCCCTCCGCCCGACTTCTCCGACACGACGCTCAGCTCGTGCCGGTGCCCGGCGTGGCGCAGCGACGGCGCGTACCCCTTGGCCGCCTCGTCCTCCAGCTCCTGCTGCCGCCTCACCTGCTCCTCCGTGAACGGGAACGCCATGTCGAAGTAGAGGTTCACCAGGTTCCTCCCGTCCCTCGTCACCGTCTTGCCGTCGGGCCCGATCACCACCAGCGTCGGGATCTCCCGCACGTCGAAGTACCTGGCCAGCGCCCGCGACGGCACGCCTTCGCCGTCGTAGGGCAGCGCCAGCCACGGCATGTCGCCGCGCGACCGCTCGTACCCATCCTCCTCCTTGTCCATGGGGATGTACACCACCTCGAACTCCGCCGACTTGCCCTTCAGATTGCCGTATATGGCGGCCAGCCTCGCGGTGAACTTGACGCACGGCTCGCACCTGTGCGCCGAGAAGTAGAGCCCCACCGTCTTCCCGACCAGGCTCGAGATGGGGACCTGCAGCCCTTAGCCACGGTGAGGCCAGCAGCTGGATGCATGGCGAAATCAATGGCGATGCTCGCGAGCTAGCTCATGATCGTTCGACACCATGCACACACCTCCGCATTCTAGAGCAGAACAACACTCGGTGGTAGTAAGTACCTGTTCGTCGCCGCCGTTGACGTGGCCGACGGAGAAGAGCTTCTCCAGCGTCTGGGAGGCGAACTTGCTCCGCTCGTCGGCCTCCAGCTCCGCCACCCTGGCCGGGGTGAACGGGAACGCCGGGTCACCGTAGCGGTGCACGAGCTCGACGGCGTCGGAGCAGACGACCTCGGCGCCGCCCGGGGCGAGCACCACCAGGCGCGGGATGCCCTCGACCTGGAACATGTCGCTGAGGCTCTTCTTGCAGCGGAGGTCGCCGAAGGGCACGGCGGGCCACGGCATGGCGCGGTGGAACCGCTCGAAGGAAGGCCGGTCCTCGTCGCACGACACGAAGACGACCTCGAAGCCGGCGCCGCGCGCCCTGAGCTGCTCGTACGCGGCGGCCAGCGCCGGGGTGAAGGCCTCGCACTTGGGGTACCAGTTGGCGGCGAAGTATAGGCCGATGATCTTGCCGTCTAGCTCCGGGAGCTCCACCTGTGAAGATTAGTTAGGGGACACGTGTTCGCCGGTTTCATCAGGCGAGTCATGATCACCGTTCACAGAAAAGAAAACAAAATGATGGCAACTTTTTTTTTGATGGGCAAAATGATGGCAACTTGGCAAGAGAGAGGGGAAAGGAATAGTTCACCGGAAAAGAAGACCGTATAAATGTGAGGCGATTTTTTTTTCCGAACCAATCTGTGGTTGGATGGTCAGAGGGACTGTGGTATCCCCAGCCCGCCAGGGTTCCTACGGTGACTTCGTAAATCTCAAGATGATATGCCGGTTTCAGTATAAAATTAAGGCACTTATTTTTGGGACGGAGGGAGTATATTAATCTTCTAGTATAAAAAAGAATAATCGGAAACTGCATGAGTTTTTGAGTATTACAAGTTCAGTTTTGTAGTCCAAAATTCATAGTGTTATTTCCTAGGTAAAAAGTGACATCAACGTATATTGATCTTGTTTGTTTGGGATGCTTAGTGAGCTTCTTGTAAAAGAATTCATAAGCTGAACTTCTTTATAGATTAAAAAAGCGTGAGAGGCGTGCACTTGTTGGAGCTAGCCGAAGGAGCTCAAGAACATGCACGGAAGTACAGATAAGCGTCTTCATTTTTCTTGGCTTTGCCTCGTTTGAGAGAGCTTCATCGTGAAAACCAGATGGAAGGAAAAGCTTTTTTCGATTGTTCAAGCTGACCTAAAGCACTTCGCGTAAAGTGTTCCAACTTGAACTACTCTTAAATTGGATCTTGACTAGTTTTTTTTTTAATATACTAGGAATATGAATTTTTGTCTGACTGAATTTAACACAAAATCTATTACTAAGAAGAATCTGAACTTTTGTCTGACTGATTTTAACGCAAAATATATTAAGAAGAATTGTACGAGTACTATCCACTTCGTCGTCCGTTATATCTACCCTTGCGTGATAGAATAAGAGATCCGAAATCAAACCCAGCTAGGCAAATCATTCTGGTTTAACCAAAGAACAGCAAGGAACTTGAAACCGAGGAAGAAAGAAAATAAAGATGACTAAGAGCCAAAGCGGAAGTAGAAGCACGGAGCATGGTGGAGAAGCACCTCGTTCCCGGACGGAGAGATGAGCGAGCCGAGAGGCAGCACGGAGCGGATGCCTCCTCCACTCCCATCTGCTTCTTCCATCTCCGGATCCCCAACGACGTCCAGTGTCCTGTGACCAGGCACGGCACTTTCCCTGTGCCGCCTGACCCCCGGCGCGTGCCGGATAGCAGCAGTAACGGAGACTGGGAAGACAGTATGGAGCTGCCTGCGGTGGCGGCTTTGTGCTATCGGAACAGCAATTGTGACTGCGAGTCGAGCCTAGCGGCTACGCCGACCCGCGCCTCACCGGCCACCGCAGCAATAAATAAGCAGGTAAACGGGGGGGCGCCGCGTCTATCTGCAGACGGCAAACCCTTTTTCGGGGAGGCGTTCACGTCATCTCGCCACGCGCGCGCGCCCGTCCGTCGCAGCGGTTCCTTTCAGATCAGGCGTTGGAGCAGCTGTCGAACAGAGGCGACGGTGCGGAGCCGGAGCCCATCTTGTTGGCGGGCGGGTGGGGTACGTGGGAGTCGGAGCGCTAGCCGCTAGCCGCTAGGTGGCCAGACACGGTGGGGTGGGAAAGAGTGGGAAAGGGGGCGACGCGACGCTAGTGCGCCTTGCGTCCGATCGGGGGTCAAGGAATCGATCGCAGCCAACAACGTGTGCTGCTCGCGGTGGACTCCTTGGCGTGGGCGTGGTCGTCGCAGTGGGCGGATGATGATGGATGGGTGCGTGTGATGTCCGGTTGCCCGGGGCTTTGGTGTCGATCGATCGCGGTCGCTCCGAAAGTCTGGCCCGGGCTGCGTCGAGGAAACTAGATGAGGCCTAGGAGATCGTCATCAATGCTGGGTTGGCCACCTGTGGGATTGGGGAACTGATGCGTGAGAGCAAACTTCAAGGGCCGACCCAAAAGACGGCGTATTTGTCTACTTTTTGTCCGTTTGAATCGACCGCCCGTCCAGCGTCCGCCCTGTTTTGCATTTGGGTCGTCAGTGCGTCCAACACGTCGATCCATTTTCATGTCCGCACTCAATTTTTAAAAAAGTCCCGCGGCCATATGTCATGCCAGCGGTCATGTCTCATGCCGGCACCATGCCAACGCCGGCATACATTGTTGTCTTCAAAAAATATCATCACACAGTTCATGCTGGCGCACCGCCAGCGGCCGACACACATGTCATCACACAAAAAGGGGGTGGGACTTGAGTTCGACCACGCCATCGCGGCCCCGTGGTCATGCCAACGCACAAGCCGGCATACAAAAAAAAGGCGCTCGCGGCCACGAGACCACTCGTCGGTGAACTTGAGCATGTCGGCCTGTATTTTCTGGATCTACGATCTCTTTCTTGGCGACATGGTGTTGAGATCCACCTTCATGATCTCCACCCCGGTCATCATGCTTGCGAGAGCCACTTCTTTGACCTTGGTCTTGGCGTTAGCGGCCTCGATCTCGAGCATCTTGGCTTGCTTCTCCGCCTCGAGCTCAAGCATCTTGGCTTGCTTCTCCGCGTCCATCTCTAGGCCCCTCCTTTGGATCTCCATTAAGACGTTTATTTGCTTCTCTTTGAAACGCCGGCGCTCCTCCTCTCTTGAGTCCTTGTTCATCATGCCCTCCACGCTTGCGATCAAGGCGTTCGATGCCGCATCCCACTTGTCCTCCTTCTTGGAGTTGGTCTTCCCCCGCGGCCGAGCCGGCTCGTCGTCCCCAACCTCCACGACTTTCTTCCCCCCGCGTGACTTGAGGGAGGCATATTGCGCCTTGAACTTCTCCTCGTCTTTGCTGACCCTAAACCAATGGGAGAGGTTGAAGCACATGCCGTTGTGTTGGACCTTGAATGCCTCCAAAGCTTGAAATGCCTACAAATGTTTTCATGCAAGCATATTGGCAAAAGTGGTATGAAAAAATGAACACGCAAGCATGAATTTGATGACACAAAAGAGGGTGGCTTGCTACCATACCATGTCTTGCATGCCGATGCCGTTCACGGGGCGGGCCTTGACACTCTCAAGAGTGGCACAAAACTTGTTGCACTCTTTGGCTTGTGCGCGGCGGCGGTCTTGCACGGGCCACAAGGCTTGCCTTTCCCGGAGGGGGTGGTCTTCATGCTGGACGAGGCGAGGGAGGCGAGGCCAGCGGCGGCGTCGAGGTCGAGGTCATCGTCCATGGTGGGTGTGGGGCGGGAGCGCGCGTGGGCGAGCGGGAGGGTTTTAGGGAAAATGGGGCGGGGGGAATGATGGTGGCTGCCACCGACCAGCGGGCCTAGGGAGAGGAGTAGGCGCGCACGCGTCCGTCTCGTATCCGCACCGACGCAAATCCGGCTCAAAAATGGGCCGGGAATGGGTCGGCATGCGAACGCCAAGCGGACGCGCGTCTGTTTGGGTCGGCGCTTTGGGCCGCCTTTTGTGTCCGCGCCGATCCAAACGAACGCCAGTGGACGAAATGGGTCGCCCTGTTGGAGTTGCTCTGAGTGTGTCTGTCAGCAGCCGATTCGCGGACATAAGAGCATCTGCTCCCGGGCATCCCAAACCCATCTCAAACGCCCGGGCAGACGGCCAATGACGGGCTCCTCAAACGGGTATCAGACGAGTGGACTGAGAGCAACTTCAACGGGCCAACCAAATGGAAGGTGAATTTGTTTGCTTTTTGTCTGTTTGGGTCGGCCGCCCGCCCGGCGTCCGTCCTGTTTTACATTTGGGTCGACAGTGCGCCTAACGCGCCGACCTATTTCATGTCCGCACATAACTTTAGAAAAGGCCCGCGGCCATAGATCATGCCAGCGGCCATGTCTCATGCTGGCACCATGCCAGCGCCAAAATACAATGCCGACTTCAAAAGAACACCACACAGTTTATGCTGGCGCACTCGCCAGCGGCCGGCACACATGCCAACACACAAAAAGGGGTGGGACTTGAGTTTTACCATGCCATCGCGGCCCCGTGGTCATGCCAGCACACCTGCCGGCATACGAAAAAAGGATGGCGCTCGCCGCCATAGATCACTCGTCGTCGAACTTGAGCATGTCGGCATGCATCTTCTCGAACCGCGGCCTCTTCCTTGGCGACACGGTGTTCAGATCCACCTTCATGATCTCCATCCCGGTCATCCTGCTCGCGAGAGCCACTTCTTTCGCCTTGGTCTTGGCGTTGGCGGCCTCTATCTCTAGCATCTTGGCTTGCTTCTCCGCCTCCATCTCAAGCATTTTGGCTTGCTTCTCCGTCTCCATCTCAAGCCTTCTCCTTTGGATCTCCATGAAGGCGTTCATTTGCTCTTCTTTGTAACGTCGGCGCTCCTCGTCCCTTGAGTCCTTCTTGCTCATCATGCCCTCCACGCTTGCGATCAAGGCGTTCGACGCCACATCCCGCTTGTCCTCCTTCTTGGAGTTGGTCTTCCACCGCGGTTGTGCCTTCTCGCCGTCTCCAACCTCCTCCACGGCTTGCTTCCCCCCACGCGACCTGAGGGCGGCATATTGCGCCTTGAACTTCTCCTCATCTTTGATGACCCTAAAGCAATGGGAGAGGTTGAAGCACTTGCCATTGTGTTGGACCTTGAATGCCTCCAAAGCTTGAAATGCCTACAAATGTATTTCATGCAAGCATATTGGCAAATGGTATGCAAATGAACATGCAAGCATAAACGGGATGACACAAAAGAGGGCAGCTTGCTAGCGTACCATGTCTTGCATGTCGATGCCGCTCACGGGGCGGGCCTTGACGCTCTCAAGAGTGGCACAAAACTTGTTACACTCTTGTTGGATCACCCTCCATCGCTTCGAAATGGACACCCACCCGCACGTGCTTACTATTTGGTATGGCGGAAACTTCTTGCGCTCATGGAACTCATGGTGGACACGAATCCAAAAAGTTGAATGATTTTGTTCGGCGCCCGTCTTGGGGTCTTGCCCAATGTCTCTCGAACACTCACAAATAAGCTTGTCCTCGGCCGCCGTGTATGCCTTGGTCCGCTTGCTCTTCTGCTTCGGCTTCACCCCGGCGGCTTGGTTGGTGAGCTCGTCTTCGAACAAAGGCTCCCCTTAGATGTCGGACTCATCCTCTTACTCTTGCCCGTAGTCCTCCGGAAGCTCGTGGTTGAGTGGGAAGCCGTCCAGGTCCAGGCCGACTTGAGCATGCATGAAGGCCGCCTGATCTTGATCAAAGGTGGATGTCGTGAACGCCCCTCGGCCGTCCCAACTTTATGTCTAGTCGAGATCGTAGCCAGCCCCGGCGGCACCACCAGCGGCCCGCGCACCACCCTCGAAGATCATGTTCTACATGTAGTCTTCGTCGCCAGAGGCCGGCATTTTGTCGAACAGGTTGCATGCGCCCGGCAGCACGGCGGCTGGCATCTGCCGCATGCATTTATTCACGCCTACGGATGATGAGCCACTGGCCACCGGTGTGGCGTTGAGGTCGATTGGCGCGGCCTCAGGCTTGGAAGGCGCCACCACACTCACCTCGGGCGAGCACTCCCTGGAGAGGCGGGAGGCCTGCTGGTAGACGTGGAAGCCGGGCATCCGGGTGCGAGCCGACGCGCTGGGAGAGTCGGGCAACACCATCCGAGGGAACGCAGATGAGCCGATGCTGTCCGAGGCCACAGTGACGTTGACAAGGCCGTGTTGGCCAGGGTTTAACCCTAGCACATAGAGCGTCTCCCTCGTTGTCACTGCGACGCAGGCGTTGGTGACCTCCTGCTGCACGGCGGCGGCAACAACGGCCGCCATGATGGCTTCATCCCTCGCGTCCACCGCGTGCCTCCGACCCTTCCTCTTGGACGACTCCCTTTCCCGTTGTTTAGGCGTCACCTGTTGGGGAATGTAGTATTTCAAAAAATTCCTATGATCACACAAGATATATCTAGGAGATGCATAGCAACGAGATGGGAGAGTTTCCACATACCCTCGTAGACCGAAGGCGGAAGCGTTTAGTAACGCGGTTGATGTAGTCGAACGTCTTCGCGATCCAACCGATCCAAGTACCGAACGTACGTCACCTCCGCGTTCAGCACACGTTCAGATCGATGACGTCCCTCGTGCTCTTGATCCAGTTGAGGACGAGGGTGAGTTCCGTCAGCATGACGACATGGCGATGGTGATGATGATGTTACTGGCACAGGGCTTCGCCTAAGCACTACGGCAATATGATCGAGGTGTGTAACTGTGGAGGGGGACACCGCACACGGCTAAGGCAAAACTTGGTGTGTTCTAGGGTGCCCCTACCCCCGTATATAAAGGAGGGAGGGGGAGGCCGGCCGGCCCTTGCTAGGCGCGCCGGGAGAAGGGGAAACCTACTAGACTCCCACCTAAAGGAGAAGCGAAAAGGAAGGGAGAGGGGGGCCGCGCCCCCAACCCCTTGTCAAATTCGTACTGGGCTTGGGGGGGGGAACCTCCTGGCTGCTGCCTCTCCTTCCCACTAAGGCCCATCAACTCCCCGGCGGGTTCCGGTAACCTCCCGGTACTCCGGAAAATATCCGAACTTCTCCGGAACCAATCCGATGTCCGAATATAGCCTTCCAATATATCATTTTTTATGTCTCGACTATTTCGAGACTCCTCGTCATGTCCGTGATCTCATCCGGGACTCCGGACAAACTTAGGTCATCAAAACACATAACTCATAATACAAATCGTCATGGAACATTAAGCGTGCGGACCCTACGGGTTTGAGAACTATGTAGACATGACCGAGACACATCTCCGATCAATAACCAATAGCGGAACCTAGATGCTCATATTGGCTCCTACATATTCCATGAAAATCTTTAACGGTCAAACCGCATAACAACATACGTTGTTCCCTTTGTCATTGATATGTTACTTGCCTGAGATTCGATCGTCGGTATCATCATACCTAGTTCAATCTCGTTATCGGCAAGTCTCTTTACTCGTTTCATAATGCTGCATCCTGCAACTAACTCATTAATCACATTGCTTGCAAGGCTTATAGTGATGAGCATTACCGAGAGGGCCCAGAGATACCTCTCCGATACACGGAGTGACAAATCCTAATCTCGATCTATGTCAACCCAACAAACACCTTTGAAGACACCTGTAGAGCATCTTTATAATCACCTAGTTATGTTGTGACGTTTGATAGCACACAAGGTGTTCCTCTAGTATTTGGGAGTTGCATAATCTCATAGTCTGAGGAACATGTATAAGTCATGAAGAAAGCAGTAGCAATGAAACTGTAATGATCATAATGCTAAGCTAACAGATGGGTCTTGTCCATCACATCATTATCCTAATGATGTGATCCCGTTTAGCAAATGACAACATATGTCCATGGTTAGGAAACATAACCATCTTTGATTAACGAGCTAGTCAAGTAGAGGCATACTAGGGACACTATGTTTTGTCCATGTATTCACACATGTACTAAGTTTCCGGTTAATACAATTCTAGCATGAATAATAAACATTTATCATGATATAAGGAAATATAAATAACAACTTTATTATTGCCTCTAGGGCATATTTCCTTCAGTCTCCCACTTGCACTAGAGTCAATCTAGATTACATAGTAATGATTCTAACACCCATGGAGTCTTGGTGCTGATCATGTTTTGCTTGTGGAAGAGGCTTAGTCAACGACTCTGCAACATTCATATCCGTTTGTATCTTGCAAATCTCTATGTCTCCCTCCGCGACTTGATGTCGGATGGAATTGAACCGTATGTTGATGTGCTTTATTCTCTTGGAAAATCTGGATTCCTTTGCCAAGGCAATTGCACCAGTATTGTCACCAAAGATTTTCATTGGGCCCGATGCACTAGGTATAACACCTAGATCGGATATGAACTCCTTCATCCAGACTCCTTCATTTGCTGCTTCCGAAGCAGCTATGTACTCCGCTTCACACGCAGATCCCGCCACGACGCTCTGCTTGGAACTACACCATTCAATATAAATACGTATCCGGATTGTGACTTAGAGTCATCCGGATCAATGTCAAAGCTTGCATCGACGTAACCATTTACAACGAGCTCTTTTTCACCCCCATAAATGAGAAATGTATCCTTAGTCCTTTTCAGGTATTTCAGGATGTTCTTGACCGTGTCCAGTGCTCCACTCCTGGATTACTTTGGTACCTCCCTGCTATACTTATAGCAAGGCACACATCAGGTCTGTTACACAGCATTGCATACATGATAGAGCCTATGCATGAAGCATAGGGAATGACTTTGATTTTCTCTCTATCTTCTGCAGTGGTCGGGCATTGAGTCTTACTCGACTTCACACCTTGTAACACAGGCAAAAACCCTTTCTTTGACTGATCCATTTTGAACTTCTTCAAAACTTTATCAAGGTATGTGCTTTGTGAAAGTCCAATTAAGCATCTTGATCTATCTCGATAGATCTTGATGCCTAATATGTAAGCAGCTTCATCGAGGTCTTTCATTGAAAAACTCTTATTCAAGTATCCTTTTATGATATCCAAAAATTCTGTATCATTTCCAATCAATAATATGTCATCCACATATAATATTAGAAATGCTACAGAGCTCCCACTCACTTTCTTGTAAATACAGGCTTCTCCAAAAGTTTGTATAAAACCATATGCTTTGATCACACTATCAAAGCGTTTAGTCCAACTCCGAGAGGCTTGCACCCGTCCATAAATGGATTGCTGGAGCTTGCACACTTTGTTAGCACCCTTTGGATCGACAAAACCTTCTGGTTGCATCATATACAACTCTTCTTCCAGAAATCCATTCTGCAATGCAGTTTTGACATCCATCTACCAAATTTCATAATCATAAAATGCAGCAATTGCTAACATGATTCAGGCAGACTTAAGCATCGCTACGAGTGAGAAAGTCTCATCGTACTCAACTCTTTGAACTTGTCGAAAACCTTTTGCAACAAGTCGTGCTTTGTAGACAGTAACATTACCGTCAGCGTCAGTCTTCTTCTTGAAGATCCATTTATTTTCTATGGCTTGTCGATCATCGGGAAAATCCACCAAAGTCAATACTTTGTTCTCATACATGGATCCCATCTCAGATTTCATGGCTTCAAGCCATTTTGCGGAATCTGGGCTCATCATCGCTTCCTCATAGTTCGTAGGTTCATCATGGTCTAGTAAGGATTACCGTACCACTCTGGTGCGGAGCGTACTCTGGAAGACCTACGAGGTTTTGTAGTAACTTAATCTGAAGTTACATGATCGTCATCATTAGCTTCCTCACAAATTGGTGTAGGAATCACTGTAATTGATTTCTATGATGAACTACTTTCCAATTCGGGAGAAGGTACAATTACCTCATCAAGCTCTACTTTCCTCCCACTCACTTCTTTCGAGAGAAACTCCTTCTCTAGAAAGGATCCATTCTTAGCAATGAATATCTTGCCTTCGGATCTATGATAGAAGGTGTACCCAACAATTTCCTTTGGGTATCCTATGAAGACGCACTTCTCCGATTTGGATTCGAGCTTATCAGGTTGAAGCTTTTTCACATAAGCATCGCAGCCCCAAACTCTGAGAAACGACAACTTTGGTTTCTTGCCAAACCACAATTCATAAGGCGTCGTCTCAATGGATTTTGATGGTGTACTTAAAGTGAATGCAGCCGTCTCTAAAGCATAACCCCAAAACGATAGCGGTAAATCAGTGAGAGACATCATAGATCGCACCATATCCAATAAAGTACGGTTATGACATTCGGACACACCATTACGCTGTGGTGTTCGAGGTGGCGTGAGTTGTGAAACTATTCCACATTGTTTCAAATGAAGACCAAACTCGTAAGTCAAATATTCTCCTCCACTATCATATCATAGAAACTTTATTTTCTTGTTATGACAATTTTCCACTTCACTTTGAAATTCTTTGAACTTTTCAAATGTTTCAGACTTATGCTTCATTAAGTAGATATACCCATATCTGCTCAAATCATCTGTGAAGGTAAGAAAATAACGATACCTGCCACGATCCTCAACTCTCATTGGGCTGCATACATCGGTATGTACTATTTCCAGTAAGTCAGTAGCTCGTTCCAAAGTTCCGGAGAACGGAGTTTTAGTCATCTTGCCCATGAGGCATGGTTTGCAAGCACCAAGTGATTCATAATCAAGTGATTCCAAAAGCCCATCAGCATGGAGTTTCTTCATGCGCTTTACACCAATATGTTCTAAACGGTAGTGCCACAAATAAGTTACACTATCATTATCAACTTTGCATCTTTTGGCTTCAATATTATGAACATGTGTATCACCATGATCGAGATTTAACAAAAATAGACCACTCAGCAAGGGTGCATGACCATAACAGATATTACTCATATAAATAGAACAACCATTATTCTCTGATTTAAATGAATAACCGTCTCGCATCAAACAAGATCCAAATATAATGTTCATGCTCAACGCTGGCACCAAATAACAATTATTCAGGTCTAAAACTAATCCCGAAGGTAGATGTAGAGGTAGCATGCTGACGGCGATCACATCGACCTTGGAACCATTTCTGATGCCCATCGTCACGTCGTCCTTAGCCAATCTTCGTTTAATCCGTAGCCCCTGTTTTGAGTTGCAAATATGAGCAACAGAACCAGTATCAAATACCCAGGCGCTACTACAAGCCTTAGTATGGTACACATCAATAACATGTATATCAAATATACTTTCACTTTGCCATCCTTCTTATATGCCAAATACTTGGGGCAGTTACGCTTCCAACTTGCAGTAGAAGCACTCAATTTCAGGCTTAGGTCCAGACTTGGGTTTCTTCTCCTGAGCAGCAACTTTCTTGCCGTTCTTCTTGAAGTTCCCCTTGTTCCCTTTGCCCTTTTTCTTGAAACTAGTGGTCTTGTTGACCATCAACACTTGATGCTCCTTCTTGATTTCTACCTCCGCAGCCTTTAGCATTGTGAAGAGCTCGGGAATGGTTTTCGGCATCCCTTGCATATTATAGTTCATCATGAAGCCTTTATAGCTTGGCGGTAGTGATTGAAGAATTCTGTCAATGACACTATCATCAGGAAGATTAACTCCCAGCCGAGTCAAGTGGTTATGATACCCAGACATTCTGAGTATGTGTTCCCTTCGTCATCGGTATGTTACTTGCCCGAGATTCGATCCTCGGTATCATCATACCTAGTTCAATATCATTACCGGCAAGCCTCTTTACTTGTTCCGTAATACTTCATCCCACAACTAACTCATTAGTCACATTGCTTGCAAGGCTTATAGTGATGAGCATTACCGAGAGGGCCCAGAGATACCTCTCCGAAACATGGAGTGACAAATCCTAATCTTGATCTATGCCAACCCAACAAACACCTTCCGAGACACCTGTAGAGCACCTTTATAATCTCATAGCACAGAAAGTGTTCCTTCGGTATTCGGGAGTTGCATAATCTCATAGTCTGAGGAGCATGTATAAGTCATGAAGAAAGCAGTAGCAATGAAACTGTAACGATCATGATGCTAAGCTAACAGATGGGTCTTGTCCATCACATCATTCTCCTAATGATGTGATCCCGTTCATCAAATGACAACACATGTCTATGGTTAGGAAACATAATCATCTTTGATTAATGAGCTAGTCAAGTAGAGGCGTAATAGGGACACTATGTTTTGTCTATGTATTCACACATGTACTAAGTTTCCGGATAATACAATTCTAGCATGAATGTTAAATATTTATCATGAAATAAGGAAATAAATAATTATTGCCTCTAGGGCATATTTCCTTCAGTCTCCCACTTGCACTAGAGTCAATAATCTAGTTCACATCGCTATGTGATTTAACACCAATAGTTCACATCTGTATGTGATTAACACCCATAGTTCACATCGCCATGTGACCAACACCCAAAGGGTTTAGTAGAGTCAATAATCTAGTTCACATCGCTATGTAATTAGCACCCAAAGAGTACTAAGGTGTGATCATGTTTTGCTCGTGAGAGAAGTTTAGTCAACGGGTCTGTCACAATCAGAGCCGTATGTATCTTGCAAATATTCTATGTCTATAATGTCTGCTTGGAGCTAGTCTAGCTAATTGCTCCCACTTTAATATGTATCTAAATTGAGACTTAGAGTCATCTGGATCGGTGTAAAAGCTTGCATTGACGTAACTCTTTATGACGAACTCTTTATCACCCCCATCACCGAGAAACATTTCCTTACTCCTCACTAAGGATAATTTTGACCGCTTTCCAGTGATCTACTCTTAGATCACTATTGTACCCCCTTGCCAAACTCATGGCAAGGTACACAATAGGTCTGGTACACATCACAACATACTTTATAGAACCTATGACTGTGGCATAGGGAATGGCTTTCATTCTCTTTCTATCTTATGCCATGTTCAGGCTTTTAGTCTTACTCAATTTTACACCTTGTAATATAGACAAGAACTCCTTCTTTGACTGATCCATTTTGAACTCTTTCAAAAACTTGTCAAGGTATTTACTCATTGAAAAATCTTATCAAGTGTCTTGCTCTATCTCTATAGATCTTGATGCCCAATATGTAAGCAGTTTCACCAAGGTCTTTCATTGAAAAACTCTTATTCAAGTATCCATTTATGCTATCCAGAAAGTCTATATCATTTCCAATCAACAATATGTCATCCACATATAATATTAGAAATGCTACAGAGCTCCTACTCACTTTCTTGTAAATACAGGCTTCTCCAAAAGTCTGTATAAAACTATATGCTTTGATCACAGATAACCCACAAGTGTAGGGAATCGCAACAGCTTCCAAGGGTAGAGTATTCAACCCAAATTTATTAATTCAACACAAGGGGAGCCAAAAAATATTCTTAAGTATTAGCAGTTGAGTTGTCAATTCAACCACACATGGATAACGTAGTATCTGCAGCAAAGTATTTAGTAGCAAAGTAGTATGATAATAATGGTAACAGTGGAAAAAAGTAAAGGTAATAGTTTTGTAGTAATTGTAATAGTAGCAACGAAAAAGTAAATAAGCGAAGCACAATATGTGAAAAGCTCGTAGGCATTGGATCAGTGATGGATAATTATGTCGGATGCGATTCCTCATGTAATAGCTATAACATAGGGTGACACAGAACTAGCTCCAGTTCATCAATGTAATGTAGGCATGTATTCCGAATATAGTCATACGTGCTTATGGAAAAGAACTTGCATGACATCTTTTGTCCTACCCTCTCGTGGCAGCGGGGTCCTAGTGAAAACTAAGGGATATTAAAGCCTCCTTTTGATAGAGAACTGGAACAAAGCATTAGCACATAGTGAATACATGAACTCCTCAAACTATGGTCATCACCGAGAAGTATCCCGATTATTGTCACTTTGGGGTTGTCGGATCATAACACATAATAGGTGACTATAGACTTGCAAGATTGGATCAAGAACTCACATATATTCATGAAAATATAATAGGTTCAGATCTGAAATCATGGCACTCGGGCCCTAGTGACAAGCATCAAGCATAGCAAAGTCATAGCAACATCAATCTCAAAACATAGTGGATACTAGGGATCAAACCCTAACAAAACTAACTTGATTACATGGTAAATCTCATCCAACCCATCACCGTCCAGCAAACCTATGATGGAATTACTCATGCACGGCGGTGAGCATCATGAAATTGGTGATGGAAGATGGTTGATGATGACGACAACGATGAATCCCCCTCTCCGGAGCCCCGAACGGACTCCAGATCAGCCCTCCCAAGAGAGATTAGGGCTTGGCGGTGGCTCCGTATCGTAAAACGCGATGAAACTTTCTCTCTGATTTTTTCTCCGCGAAACGGAATATATAGAGTTGGAGTTGAGGTCGGCGGAGCTCCAGGGGGCCCACGAGATAGGGGGCATGCCCCCACCCTCGTGGACAGGGTGTGGGCCCCCTGGCCTTCATCTTTTGCCAGTATTTTTTATATTTTCCAAAAGTTATCTCCGTAGATTTTCAGGTCATTCCGAGAACTTTTGTTTTCTGCACAATAAACAACATCATGGTAGTTCTGCTGAAAGCAACGTCAGTCCAGGTTAGTTTCATTCAAATCATGCAAGTTAGAGTCCAAAACAAGGGCAAAAGTGTTTGGAAAAGCAGATACATTGGAGACGTATCAACTCCCCCAAGCTTAAACCTTTGCTTGTCCTCAAGCAATTCAGTTGATAAACTGAAAGTGATAGAGAAAAAGTTTTACAAACTCTATTTTCTCTTGTTGTTGTAAATATGTAAGGCCAGCATTCAAGTTTTTAGCAAAGATTATGAACTAACCATACTCACAATAACACTTAGGTCTCACATTTACTCATATCAATGGCATAATCAGCTAGCGAGCAATAATAATAAAACTCGAATGACAACACTTTCTCAAAACAATCAAAATACGATATAATCAAGATGGTATCTCGCTAGCCCTTTCTGAGACCGCAAAACATAAATGCAGAGCACCTTTAAAGATCAAGGACTGATTAAACATTGTAATTCGTGGTAAAAGAGATCCAGTCAAGTCATACCCAATATAAACCAATAGTAATGAATGCAAATGACAGTGTGCTCTCTAGCGGGTGCTTTTTAATAAGAAGGTGATGACTCAACATAAAAGTAAATAGATAGGCCTTTCGCAGAGGGAAGCAGGGATTTGTAGAGGTGCCAGAGCTCAATTTTAAAATAGAGATAAATAACATTTTGAGCGGCATACTTTTACTGTCAACGCAACAACTATGAGATGGCTATATCTTCCATACTACATGCATTATAGGTAGTTCCCAAACAGAATAGTAAAAGTTTATACTCCCCCACCACCAACAAGCATCAATCCATGGCTTGCTCAAAACAACGAGTGCCTCCAACTAACAACAACCCTGGGGAGTTTTGTTTAATTATTTTGATTTGCTTTGATCTTTTGATCATGGGACTCGGCATCCTGGTTACTGGCTCTTTTCTCGTGAATGAGGAGCGGAGTCCACTCATCTTGAGAATAACACACCTAGCGTGGACGATACAGGCAGCCCTAGTTGAAACATGAGATGCTCGAGCATACAAAACAGAATTTCATTTGAAGATTTGGAGTTTGGCACATACAAATTTACTTGGAACGGCATGTAGATACCGCATATAGGAAGGTATGGTGGACTCATATAGAACAGCTTTGGGGTTTAAGGAGTTTAGATGCACAAGCAGTATTCCGCTTAGTATAGGTGAAGGCTAGCAAAAGACTGGGAAGCGACCAACTAAGAGAGCGACAACAGTCATGAACATGCATTAAAATTAATTCACACCGAGTACAAGCATGAGTAGGATATAATCCACCATGAACATAAATATCGTGAAGGCTATGTTGATTTGTTTCAACTACATGCGTGAACATGTGCCAAGTCGAGTCACTCAATTTATTCAAAGGAGGATACCATCCCATCATACCACATCATAATCATTTTAATAGCATGTTGGCACGCAAGGTAAACCATTATAACTCATAGCTAATTAAGCATGGCACAGGTAACTATAATCTCTAAATGTCATTGCAAGTATGTTTACTTCACAAAAAGCTGAATCAGGAACTATGGACTCATCATATTTACAAAACAAGAGAGGTTGAGTTCATACCAGCTTCTCTCATCTCAATCAGTCCATCATATATCGTCATTATTGCCTTTCACTTGCACGACCGAACGATGTGTATAATAATAATAGTGCACGTGCATTGGACTAAGCTAGAATCTGCAAGCATTTAACTCAAGAGAGAAGACAAAGTAATATGGGCTCTAAGTTAAATAAACAATCATGCATATGAGAGCCACTAAGCATTTTCAATATGGTCTTCTACTCTCGGCCCCCAAAGGAAGGAAAAGAAATAAAACTATTGACACGGTAAAGCTCCCAACAAGTAAAAGAAGAACGAGAAATCTTTTTGGGTTTTCATTTTAATTACTACTACAAGCATGGAAAGTAAACTAACTAATTTTTTTGGTTTTTCTTAATGTTTATCAAACACACAAGAAGAAAGCTAGAAAAATAAATTAAACTAGCATGGATAATACAATGAAAGAGTATGAGCACCGACAGCCAGAATAGTGTGTGAACATGAATGTAAGGTCGGTGAGAAATATGTACTCCCCCAAGATTAGGCTTTTGGCATAAGTTGGTCTAATGCCAAGGACCCCGGCTACTCTCTCCGGTGTACTGAGGGGTGCAATCGGGATACCACTGGCTGGCCATCTCCTCCGGATCCCACTGGTAAGATGATGCACGATAAGGGTCCAGTGAAGGTTCCGGCTCAAGCTCAAGTTCTGGAGTGGATGCTTGGCCTCGATGAGCGTACACCGCTTCCGGCATGACAAGATAATTAACTACAGTCAAATCAAACAATAGAGGTGCAAGCAGAATAATAGTCTCAATGTGTTTCTTATTAAATCTCAAGTTATACAGGAGCATCTTATCACCATTATGAACAATAAACTCATGTGCTACCATGCTCCTGTAAATCTAAAATGTAAGGAGGCAATATTGTCTCCTCTTTCTCATGGTGCCTAATAGGTATCTCAAAATGTTTAGCAAGACGTGCATCATAGATACCTCCAAAGATGGGGCCTTTTGTACGATTCAGGCTTAGATGTTTAGCAATAACGACACCCATACTATAAATATTATCACCAAACAAGGCATGGAATAGAATAATGATATCGGGAACACTGAAGTTTCCACTATTTCCACGACCAATTAAGAATCGACTAGCAAATAAGGCAAAGTAGCGTAAAACAGGAAAATGTATGCTAGTGATTCTCGCATCGGAACCCTTCTTTGGATACCCTATAGTAATGGTGTTAACAAAGCCATCCACATCTTTACGACGTGGTTCATCTAATCTGCCCTCAAAGGGTATTCTACATACCGCGCAAAAATTACGTAAAGACATTTTCTTGAATTCATCATATAAATGAAATGATACCGATGGAGGTGAATTCTTAGGATATTAATAAAAGTTTTGCACGAAAGTATTGGTGAGTAAGAGATACGGATCGATCCGGTCGTGGAGGAAGTTGGTGAGGCCAGCATTTTCAATCAAGGAATAAAAGTCTTCATAAATACCGGCTTCTCTTAAGAAATCATCACATGGCCATTCACACGGCCGTACTTCCGCTACGCGAGGAAGATTATACTTGGCCTTTTCCTTCTCTTTAGCTTGTTTATCCTGGAAGCCTTGGCTAGAAGAGCCCCTCAAAAATCTCCTTATCATTTTCTGAAAATTTCCGAAATTTTTAGTAACTTCAAAATAAAAGTGAATAAAACAAAACAAGACTAGTAGCAACTACTCCTATAAGTGCCTAGAGCCTATATCATGCATTAGAATTACTTGGGACCTCAAAAATTTGACATGCAAGCTCAAGAACAGGGTCACCTATGCAGCAAAAATTTGCAATGAATAAAGCACTAGAACAAAAACTAATTGGACCAATGGAGGAGTCACATACCAAACAACAATCTCCCAAAGCAGTTTTGTGAATGGAGCTTTGAGCAAGGAGATCGAAAATCGCAGCAAAACGAGCTAGAACTCGTGCTTGAGGTAGATGAGGATTTTTCTTGGGAAGAAGATGGAGTGTGTGGGTGCAGGAATAAGTGGAGGGGGCCACCATGGGCCCACGAGACAGGGGGCGTGCCCAGGGGGTGTGGGCGCGCCCTCCACCCTCGTGGCCAGGTTCTTGCCCCTCCTGCAGTGTTTTCAGTGCCTAAAATCCTCAAATAATCCATAAAAATAATACTAAATTTGTAGGGCATTTGGAGCACTTTTATTTTTGGGATATGTTTTTTATTTATTGCATGAATAATTAAAAAAACAGACAGATAATACTATTTTTGCTTTATTTATTCTAAATAACAGAAAGTAAAAAGAGGGTACAGAAGGTTGTGCCTTCTAATTTCATCCATCTCATGACCATCAAAATGAATCCACTAACAAGGTTGATCAAGTCTTGTTAACAAACTCATTCCGAATAACACGGAACCGGAGAAATTTCGAATAACACTAGGTTACCTCAACGAGGATATGAACATCCCCAACAAAAGAATATCATATTTTTTCTTGATAGTAGGAAGAGGAAATTCAAAACCTCCAATAATGATATTTGGAATTTTTCCAATAGAATTGATGCTATGAACTTGAGATTGTTTCCTCGGAAAGTGTACCATATGCTCATTATCATTAACATGAAAAGTGACATTGCCTTTGTTGCAATCAATAACAGCCCCTGTCGTATTCAAAAAGGGTCTACGAAGGATAATCGACATACTATCGTCCTCGGGAATATCAAGAATAACAAAGTTCATTAAGATAGTGACATTTGCAACCAGAACAGGCACATCCTCACAAATACCGACAGGTATAGCAGTTGATTTATCAGCCATTTGCAAAGATATTTCAGTAGGTGTCAACTTATTCAATTCCAGTCTACGATATAAAGAGAGAGGCATAACACTAACACCGGCTCCAAGATCACATAAGCAGTTTTAACATAGTTTCTTTTAATGGAGCATGGTATGGTTGGTACCCCTGGATCTCCAAGTCTCTTTGGTATTCCACCCTTAAAAGTGTAATTAGCAAGCATGGTGGAAATTCCAGCTTCCGATATCTTTCTTTTATTTGTAATGATATCCTTCATATACTTAGCATAAGGATATAATTTAAGCATATCAGTCAAGTGCATACGTAAAAAGATAGGTCTAATCGTTTTAGCAAAGCGCTCAAAATCCTCATCATCCTTTTTCTTGGATGGTTTAGGAGGAAAGGGCATGGGTTTCTGAACCAATGGTTCTCTTTCCCTACCATGCTTCCTAGCAACAAAATCTGTCTTATCATAACGTTGATTCTTTGATTGTGGGTTATCAAGATCAACAGCAGGTTCAATCTCTACTTCATTGTTATTGCTAGGTTGAGCATCAACATGAACATTATCATTAACATTATCAGTAGATTCATGTTCATCACCTGATTGTGTTTCAGCATCAGAAATAGAAATTCATTGGGATTCTCAGGTGTGTCTACAACAGGTTCATTAGAAGCATGCAAAGTCCTATCGTTTTTCTTTTTCTTCTTTTTGGAAGAACTAGGTGCCTCTAAATTATTTTTCTAAGAATCCTGCTCGATTCTCTTAGGGTGGCCTTCAGGATACAAAGGTTCCTGAGTCATTCTACCAGTTCTAGTAGCCACTCTAACATCAAAATCATGTTTATTATTTAATTCATCGAGCAAATCGCTTTGAGCTTTAAATACTTGCTCAGCTTGAGTGGTAACCATAGAAGCATATTTGCTAATGAGTTTAAGTTCACCTTTAACTCTAGCCATATAATCACTCAAGTATCCTATCTCGAAAGCATTATTCTTTAATTCTCTACCAACATAAACATTAAAACTTTCTTGTCTAGCCATAAAGTCATCCAATTCATCTAAGCATGGGCTATGAAATTTAGTAGACGGGATTTCAACTTTATCATATCTATAGAGAGAATTTACCTTTACTACCTGTGTCGGGTTATCAAGACAATGTGTTTCTTCAACAGGCGGTATATTAAGGCCATGTATTTCTTCAATAGGAGGTAAATTCTTAACATCTTCAGCTTTAATACCTTTTTTCATTGATTTCTTTGCCTCTTTCATATCTTCAGGACTGAGAAATAAAACACCTCTCTTCTTCGGAGTAGGTTTAGGAATAGGCTGAGGAGTTGGCTCAATTGGTTCAGGAATTGCCTCAGGAATTGGCTCAGGAAGAGTCCAATTATTTTCATTAGTCAACATATTATTCAATAGTAATTCAGCTTGGTCGACTGTTCTTTGCCTGAAAACACAACCAGCACAACTATCCAAGTAGTCCTTGGAAGCATCGGTTAGTCCATTATAAAAGATATCAAGTATTTCATTTTTCTTAAGACGATGATTAGGCAAAGCATTAAGTAATCGGAGAAGCCTCCCCCAAGCTTGTGGGAGACTCTCTTCTTTGATTTGCACAAAATTATATATTTCCCGCAAGGCAGCTTGTTTCTTATGAGCAGGAAAATATTTAGCAGAGAAGTAATAAATCATATCCTGGGGACTACGCACACAACCAGGATCAAGGGAGTTAAACCAAGTCTTAGCATCACCCTTTAATGAGAATGGAAATATCTTAAGGATATAGTAATAGCGAGACTTCTCATCATTAGTAAACAGGGTGGCTATATCATTTAACTTGGTAAGATGTGCCACAACAGTTTCAGATTCAAGGCCATAAAAAGGATCATATTCAACCAAAGTAATTATCTCAGGATCAACAGAGAATTCATAATCCTTATCAGTAACACAGATAGGTGAAGTAGCAAAAGCGGGGTCAGGTTTCATTCTAGCATTAAGGGATTGCTGCTTCCATTTAGCTAATAACTTTTTAAGATCATATCTATCTTTGCAAGAAAAAATAGCTCTAGAAGCTTCCTCATTCATAACATAACCCTTAGGAATAACAGGTAATTCATAATCAAGGGGAGAACTTTCATCATCACTATCATCAGTAACAGCGTCTTCAATAATTTCATTCTCTCTAACCCTAGCAAGTTGTTCATCAAGAAATTCACCTAATGGCATAGTAGTATCACGCACAGAAGTAGTTTCATCATAAGTATCATGCATAGCAAACGTGGCATCATCAATAACATGCGACATATCAGAATTCATAGCAGTAATAGGTTTAGGTGTCGCAAACTTACTAATAACGGAAGGAGAATCTAGTGCAGAGCTAGATGGCAGTTCCTTACCTCCCCTCGTAGTTGAGGGCACAATCTTGGTTCTTTCGTCTTTCAAGTTCCTCATAGTGATCAACAGATATAAATCCCAAGTGACTCAAAGAATAGAGCCATGCTCCCCGGCAATGGCGCCAGAAATTAGTCTTGATAACCCACAAGTGTAGGGAATCGCAACAGCTTCCGAGGGTAGAGTATTTAACCCAAATTTATTGATTCAACACAAGGGGAGCCAAAAAATATTCTTAAGTATTAGCAGTTGAGTTGTCAATTCAACCACACATGGATAACGTAGTATCTGCATCAAAGTATTTAGTAGCAAAGTAGTATGATAGTAATGGTAACACTGGAAAAAGTAAAGATAATAGTTTTGTAGTAATTGTAACAGTAGCAACGAAAAAGTAAATAAGCGAAGCACAATATGTGAACAGCTCATAGGTATTGGATCAGTGATGGATAATTATGTCAGATGCGATTCCTCATGTAATAGCTATAACATAGGGTGGCACAGAACTAGCTCCAGTTCATCAATGTAATGCAGGCATGTATTCCGAATATAGTCATACGTGCTTATGGAAAAGAACTTGCATGACATCTTTTGTCCTACCCTCCCGTGGCAGCGGGGTCCTAGTGAAAACTAAGGGATATTAAGGCCTCATTTTGATAGAGAACTGGAACAAAGCATTAGCACATAGTGAATACATGAACTCCTCAAACTATGGTCATCACCGAGAAGTATCCCGATTATTGTCACTTCGGGGTTGTCGGATCATAACACATAATAGGTGACTATAGACTTGCAAGATAGGATCAAGAACTCACATATATTCATGAAAATATAATAGGTTCAGATCTGAAATCATGGCACTCGGGCCCTAGTGACAAGCATCAAGCATAGCAAAGTCACAGCAACATCAATCTCAGAACATAGTGGATACTAGGGATCAAACCCTAACAAAACTAACTTGATTACATGGTAAATCTCATCCAACCCATCACCGTCTAGCAAGCCTACGATGGAATTACTCATGCACGGCGGTGCGCATCATGAAATTGGTGATGGAGGATGGTTGATAATGACAACAGCGACGAATCCCCCTCTCTGGAGCCCCAAACGGACTCCAGATCAGCCCTCCCGAGAGTGATTAGGGCTTGGCGGCGGCTTCGTATCGTAAAACGCGATGAAACTTTCTTTCAGATTTTTTCTCCGTGAAACGGAATATATAGAGTTAGAGTTGAGGTCGGCGGAGCTCCAGGGGCCCACGAGATAGGATCGTTGGAGCTTGCACACTTTGTTAGCACCCTTTGGATCGACAAAACCTTCTGGTTGCATCATATACAACTCTTCTTTAAGAAATATCCATTTAAGGAATGCAGTTTTTATATCCATTTGCCAGATTTCATAAAATATGGCAATTGCTAACATGATTCAGATGGATTTAAGCATCGCTATAGTTGAGAAAATCTCATTGTAGTCAACACCTTGAACTTGTCGAAAACCTTTTGCGACAAGTCGAGCTTTGTAGATAGTAACACAACTATCAGCGTCTGTCTTCCTCTTGAAGATCCATTTATATTCTATGGCTTGCCGATCATCGGGCAAGTCCACCAAATTCCACACTTTGTTCTCATACATGGATCCCATCTCAGATTTCATGGCCTCAAGCCATTTCACGGAATCTGGGCTCATCATCGCTTCCTCATAGTTCGTAGGTTCATCATGGTCTAGTAACATGACTTCCAGAATAGGATTACCGTACCATTCTGGTGCGGACCACACTCTGGAAGACCTATGAGGTTCTGTAGTAACTTGATCTGAAGTTTCATGATCATCATCGTTAGCTTCCTCACTAATTGGTGTATGAATCACTGGAGCTGATTTCTGTGATGAACTACTTTCCAATTCGGGAGAAGGTACAATTAACTCATCAAGTTCTACTTTCCTCCCACTCACTTCTTTCAACAGAAACTCCTTCTCTAGAAAGGATCCATTCTTAGTAACGATATTGCCTTGTGATCTGTGATAGAAGGTGTACCCAACAGTTTCCTATGGGTATCCTATGAAGATGCATTTATCTGATTTGGGTTCAAGCTTATCAGGTTGAAGCTTTTTCACATAAGCATCGCAGCCCCAAACTTTAAGAAACGACAACTTTGGTTTCTTGCCAAACCACAGTTCATAAGGCGTTGTCTCAACGGATTTTGATGGTGCACTATCTAAAGTGAATGCAGTTGTCGCTAATGCATAACCCCAAAACGATAGTGGTAACTCGGTAAGAGACATCATAGATCACACCATATCCAATAAAGTGTTGTTACGATGTTCGGACACACCATTATACTATGGTGTTCCATGTGGTGTGAGCTATGAAACTATTCCACATTGTGTTAAATGAAGGCCAAACTCGTAACTCAAATATTCTCCTCTACGATCAGATCATAGAAATTTTATATTCTTGTTACGATGATTCTCCACTTCACTCTGAAATTCTTTGAACTTTTCAAATGTTTCAGACTTGTGTTTCATTAAGTAGATATACCCATATCTGCTCAAATCATCTGTGAAGGTCAGAAAATAATGATACTTACCACGAGCATCAATACTCATTGGACCGCATACATCGGTATGTATTATTTCCAATAAGTCACTAGCTCATTCCATTGTTCCGGAGAATGGAGTTTTAGTCATCTTGCCCATATGGCACGGTTCGCAATCATCAAATGATTCAAAATCAAGTGATTCCAAAAGTCCATCTTTATGGAGTTTCTTCATGCGCTTTACACCGATATGACCCAAACGGTAGTGCCACAAATATGTTGCACTATCATTACCAATTTTGCATCTTTTCGCATCAATATTATGAACATGTGTATCACTACGATCAAGATTCAATAAACCATCAACATTGGGTGTATGACCATAGAAGGTTTTATTCATGTAAATAGAATAACAATTTATTCTCTATCTTAGATGAATAATCGTATCGCAATAAACATGATCTAATCATATTTATGCTAAATACAACACCAAATAACATTTATTTAGGTTCAACACTAATCTCGAAAGTATAGGGAGTGTGCGATGATGATCATATCAATCTTGGAACCACTTCCAACACACATCGTCTCTTCACCCTCAACTTGTCTCTGTTTATTCTGTAACTCCTGTTTTGAGTTACTAATCTTAGCAACCGAACAAGTATCAAATACCTAGGGGCTACTATAAACACTAGTAAGGTACACATCAATAACATGTATATCAAATATACCCTTGTTCACTTTGCCATCCTTCTCATCCACCAAATATTCAGTGCATTTCCGCTTCCAGTGACCATTTCCTTTGCAGTAGAAGCACTTAGTTTCAGGTTTTGGTCCAGCTTTGGGCTTCTTCATGGGAGTGACAACTTGCTTGCCATTCTACTTGAAGTTCCCTTTCTTTACCTTTGCCCTTTTCTTGAAACTAGTGGTCTTGTCAATTATCAACACTTGATGCTCTTTCTTGATATCTACCTTCGTCGATTTCAGCATCACGAAGAGCTCGGGAATCGTTTTCGTCATCCCTTGCATACTATAGTTCATCACGAAGTTCGAGTAACTTGGTGATGGTGACTAGAGAACTCTGTCAATCACTATCTTATCTGGAAGATAAACTCCCAGTTGAGTCAAGCTATTGTAGTACGCAGACAATCTGAGAAGATGCTCACTGCTGGAGCTATTCTCCTCCATCTTTTAGCTATAGAACTTGTTGGATACTTCATATCTCTCAACTCGGGTATTTTCTTGACATATTAACTTCAACTCCTGGACATCTCATATGGTCCATGACGTTCAAAACATCTTTGAAGTCCTAATTCTAAGTCGTAAAGCATGGTGCAGCAAACTATCAAGTAGTCATCATATTAAGCTAGCCAAACATTCATAACGTCTGCATCTGCTCCTGCAATAGTTTTGTCACCTAGCGATGCATCAAGGACATAATTCTTCTGTGCAGCGATGAGGATAAACCTCAGATCACAGACTCAGTCTGCATCATTGCTACTATGATCTTTCAACTTAGTTTTCTCTAGGAACATATAAAAAACGTAGGGAAGCTACAGCTACAACGCAAGCTATTGATCTACAACATAATTTGCAAAATACTATCAGGGCTAAGTTCATGATAAATTAAAGTTCAATTAATAATATTACTTAAGAACTCCCACTTAGATAGACATCCCTCTAGTCATCTAAATGATCACGTGATCTAAATCAACTAAACCATGTCCGATCATCATGTGAGATGGAGTAGTTTTCAATGGTGAACAACACTATGTTGATCATATCTACTATATGATTCACGCTCGACCTTTCGGTCTCCAGTGTCCCGAGGCCATATCTGCATATGCTAGGCTCGTCTAGTTTAACCCAAGTATTCTGCATGTGCAAAACTGGCTTGCACCCATTGTATGTGAACGTAGAGCCTATCACACCCGATCATCACATGGTGTCTCAGCATGAAGAACTGTCGCAATGGTGCATACTCAGGGAGAACACTTATACCTTGAAATTTAGTAAGGGATCATCTTATAATGCTACCGCCGTACTAAGCAAAATAAGATGCATAAAAGATAAACATCACATGCAATCAAATATGTGACATGATATGGCCATCATCATCTTGTGCTCATGATCTCCATCACCGAAGCATCGTCATGATCTCCATCGTCACCGGCGCGACACCTTGATCTCCATCGTAGCATTGTTGCCGTGTCGCCAACTATTGTTACTACGACTATCGCTACCGCTTAGTGATAAAGTAAAACAATTACATGGCGATTGCATTGCATACAATAAAGCGACGACCATATGGATCCTGCCAGTTGTCGATAACTTTGTTATAAAACATGATCATCTCATACAACAATTTATATCACATCATGTCTTGACCATATCACATCACAGCATGCCCTGCAAAAACAAGTTAGACGTCCTCTACTTTGTTGTTGCAAGTTTTACGTGGCTGCTGCGGGCTTAGCAAGAACCGTTCTTACCTACGCATCAAAACCACGTCAAGTATGTTGTTTTAAGCTTCAACAAGGACCAGGCGTAGCCACACTCGATTCAACTAAAGTCGGAGAAACAGACACTCACTAGCCACCTGTGTGCGAAGCACGTCGGTAGAACCAGTCTCGCGTAAGCGTACGCGTAATGTCGGTCTGAGCCACTTCATCCAACAATACCGCCGAATCAAAGTATGACATGCTGGTAAGTAGTATGACTATTATCGCCCACAACTCTTTGTGTTCTATTCGTGCATATAACATCTACGCATAGACCTGGCTCGGATGCCACTGTTGGGGAACGCAGTAATTTCAAAAAATCCTACGATCAAGCAAGATCTATATAGGTGATGCAAAGCAACAAGAGGGGAGAGTGAGTCCACGTACCCTCGTAGACCGAAAGCGGAAACGTTTCAATAACACGTTGATGTAGTTGAACTTCTTCGCGATCCAACCGATCAAGTACCAAACATACAACACCTCCGCGTTCAACACACGTTCAGCTCGATGATGTCCCATGAACTCTTGATCCAGTTTAGGTCGAGGGAGAATTCCGTCAGCACGGCGGCATGGTGACGGTGATGATGAAGTTACCGGCGCAGGGCTTCGTCTAAGCACTACAACGATATGACCGAGGTGTGTAACTGTAGAGGGGGGCACCACACACGGCTAAGAGATTGTCTGTTGTGCTATTGGGGTGCCCCCTGGCCACGTATATAAAGGAGGGAGGAAGAGAGGAGGCCGGCCAGGTTGGGCGCGCCATGGAGGGAGTCCTACTTGGACTCCTAGTCCAAGTAGGATTCGCTCCCCCCCTTTTCTTTCTTCCACCGGAGGGAAAGGGAAGGGAGAGAGAGGGAGAAGGAAAGAGGGGGGCCGGCCCCCTCCCCTAGTCCAATTCGGTTTGGGCAAGGGGAGGGTGCGCCCCTCCCTTGTGGCCTCTCTTCTCTCCTCCAATAAGGCCCAATAGGCCCATTACTTCTCCCGGGGGGTTCCGGTAACCTCCCGGTACTCCGGAAAAATGCCCGAACCACTCGAAACCATTCTGATGTCCAAATGCAACCTTCCAATATATGAATATTTATGTCTCGACCATTTCAGGCTCCTCGTCACGTTCGTGATCTCATCTGGGACTTCGAACAAACTTCGGTCATCAAATCACATAACTCATAATACAAATAGTGATCGAACGTTAAGCGTGCGACCCTACGGGTTCGAGAACTATGTAGACATGATCGAGATACATCTCTGATCAATAGCTAATAGCAGAACCTGGATGCTCATATTGGCTCCTACATATTCTACGAAAATCTTTATCGGTCAAACCGCATAACAACATACGTTGTTCCCTTTGTCATCGGTATGTTACTTGCCCGAGATTTGATCGTCGGTATCATCATACCTAGTTCAATATCTTTACCGGCAAGTCTATTTACTCATTCCGTAATACTTCATCCTGCAACTAACTCATTAGTCACATTGCTTGCAAGGCTTATAGTGATGAGCATTACCGAGAGGGCCCAGAGATACCTCCGAAACATGGAGTGACAAATCCTAATCTTGATCTATGCCAACCCAACAAACACCTTCGGAGACACCTGTAGAGCACCTTTATAATCACCCTTTTACGCTGTGATGTTTGGTAGCACACAAAGTGTTCCTCCGGTATTCGGGAGTTTCATAATCATATAGTCTAAGGAACATGTATAAGTCATGAAGAAAGCAGTAGCAATGAAACTATAACGATCATGATGCTAAGCTAACGAATGGATCTTGTCCATCACATCATTCTCCAAATGATGTGATCCCATTCATCAAGACAACACATGTCTATGGTTAGGAAACATAACCATCTTTGATTAACGAGCTAGTCAAGTAGAGGCATACTAGGGACACTATGTTTTGTCTATGTATTCACACATGTACTAAGTTTCCGGTTAATACAATTCTAGCATGAATAATAAATATTTATCATGAAATAAGGAAGTAAATAATTATTGCCTCTAGGGCATATTTCCTTCAAATACTTGGTGTGTTCTAGGGTGCCCCCCGCCCCCCATATATAAAGGAGGGAGGGGGAGGCCGGGCGGCCCTTGCTAGGCGCACCGGGAGAAGGGGAATCCTACTAGGACTCCAAGTCCTAGTAGGTTTCCACCTAAAGGAGAAGGGGAAAGGAAGGGAGAGGGGGACCGTGCCCCCAACCCCTTGTCCAATTCAGACTAGGCTTGGGGGGGGGCATCTCCTGACCGCTGCCTCTCCTTCCCACTAAGGCCCACTAAGGCCCATCAACTCCCCCGGGGGTTCCGGTAACCTCCCGGTACTCCAAAAAATACCCGAACTTCTCCGGAACCATTCCGATGTCCGAATATAGCCTTCCAATATATCAATCTTTATGTCTCGACCATTTCGAGACTCCTCGTCACGCCCGTGATCTCATCCGGGACTCCTAACAAACATTGGTCATCAAAACATATAACTCATAATACAAATCGTCATTGAACGTTAAGCGTGCGGACCCTACGGGTTCGAGAACTATGTAGACATGACCGAGACACATCTCCGATCAGTAACCAATAGCGGAACCTGTATTCTCATATTGTCTCCTACATATTCTACGAAGATCTTTATCAGTCAAACCGCATAACAACATACATTGTTCCCTTTGTCATCGGTATGTTACTTGCCCGTGATTCGATCATCGGTATCATCATACCTAGTTCAATCTCGTTACCGGCAAGTCTCTTTACTTGTTCTGTAATGCTTCATCCCGCAACTAACTCATTAGTCACATTACTTGCAAGGCTTATAGTGATGAGCATTACCGAGAGGGCCCAGAGATACCTCTCCGATACACGGAGTGACAAGTCCTAATCTCGATCTATGCCAAGCCAACAAACACCTTCGGAGACACCTGTAGAGCATCTTTATAATCACCCAATTACGTTTTGAAGTTTGATAGCACACAAGGTGTTCCTCCGGTATTCGAGAGTTGCATAATCTCATAGTCTGAGGAACATGTATAAGTCATAAAGTAAGTAGTAGCAATGAAACTGTAACAATCATAATGCTAAGCTAACGGATGGGTCTTGTCCATCACATCATTGTCCTAATGATGTGATCCCCTTTACCAAATGACAACACATGTCTATGGTTAGTAAACATAACCATCTTTGATTAACGAGCTAGTCAAGTAGAGGCATACTAGGGACACTATGTTTTGTCTATGTATTCACACATGTACTAACTTTCTGGTTAATATAATTCTAGCATGAATAATAAATATTTATCATGATATAAGGAAATATGAATAACAACTTTATCATTGCCTCTAGGGCATATTTCCTTCATCAGCGTCTTCTTCGGCTTCGGCGCGATGGCGGTCTTGCGGGGGGGGGGGGGGGTGAGGTTTGCCTTTGCCGGAGGAGGCGGTCGTCGTCCATGGTGGGGGAGCGGGAGCGCACGCGGGCGGGAGGGTTTTGGGGGGGAAGTGGAGGGAAATGGTGGAGGCTACCACCGACCAGCGGGCCGGGGGCGAGGAGAAGGTGCGCGCGCGTCCGTCCCATGTCCGTGCCGATGCAAATCCGGCTCAAAAATGGGCCGGGAATTGGTCGACAGGCGGACGAAAAGCGGACGAGCATTCGTTTGGGTCGGCTCGTTGGGCCAACTTTTGTGTCTGCGCTGACCCAAACGGACGCCAGCGGACAAAATGGGTCACCCCGTTGGAATTGCTTTGACCGACACCCCTCATATCCAGCTTAAATCTAGTGCGGATATGGGGCGCCCGAGCGCGTCCGCCGTGTAGAACTGATGATGGGTCCCACAGGAAAACACTCTGAAAACCGGCGGTCCAAAGCTCGTCTCCTCTATCGGACCGATGCCGCCGCGTGGTGTCGCTCCGATGGGCCGTGTAGTGTCTAGCCCGACTATTTAAGCCGACCGCCGGCACCGAAACCCTACCCGTCCGCCGCCGCCACTTCCCACTCGTCGTTCGCCACCACTAGTAGCCATGCCCCCACGCCGCAGGGTAAGGAAGTACCCACATCTAACGCCGGAGCACGGGGCCGCATCTCCTTGAGCAGATCCGGGCAAAGGCGTGAAGCCCGGATCGCCGTGAGGCTACCTCTGGACGCGGTGGATCCGGAGAAGGACTTGGAGGTGGAGGAGGATGAGGTTGAAAAGGAGGAGGATGTTGAGGAGGAGGACGTGGGGGACGTAGATCTTCAGGAGGAGCAGCAGGCGATTCTAGATTCCTTCCAATCTGAATCGGAGGCGGAGGTCAACCGCCGTCGTCTGCATGAAGCGAAGGTGGAGCACGCCGCGGTCTTTGACAAGATGCTCACGTCGACGGATGAGGAGGAGGACCTAGAGCCCTCCTACGTGCCCATCTACCCGCCCCCCGGCAACGATGTCATATACATCTCCGACGATGAAGCCTAGGCTAAGATAGTATGTAGTACATAGGATTTCTTTTACATGATTTGTATGGATCTAGATGATGAAAAGGAAGTACTCAGATGCATAGTACCAACTATGAGGACTGGCCAGTCAGTGTCTGCGAACACGCCCGGACGCGTCTGCCGGCATTTGAGGGGTTGAATTTGCCCAAGTCCGGATGTAAATACTCTAACGGGTATAAAAGTAACTCTACAGCTATCATAATTGTCTTTCGCCGGCAGTATGAAGGCAGCAATCCAATTTAGCTCTTGAGAACAATTTATTTTAAAAAAAATAGGTGTGTCCATTGTCACACCCAAGTGCTATTAAATTTTTAGAAGAAAAGGTTAAGCATTTTGACCCGTGAAAATAAGTCAAACGTCAAATGTTATCTTCAAATGCTACACTTAGTTTTGTTTTTTCACCGATGAAGCACTACTATCCTGTTTCACATGAAAATTGTAAAACACACTTGTTACACTAACAAGAATATCAATAAAAGAATCGGAATTTTAAAATTTTATTTGGTATTTATTTTAAATTGACTGTTCATCAAAGAACATATACACCCCGAAACCAAAACGACCATCCCAGTATTAAGTCTATTAGACTTGTGCACAAACACATGATCAGTATAATATCAATCACCAAAATTTTCTGTAATACAAGATCGGTTTGTCATTGGAGTAGAAGACATCTTCCTTCCTCACCTTAGAAATTGAAGTTTTTTATATGAGATTTTAAGACCAATTTAACCTAGGATGTCAACACGAATTTATAAAATGAGCTGCAAGCAGGATTACAACTAGCATTACGATTCTCTACTAGTTGAACTGCGGTTCTCTGCTAATTGAACTACGGGCTTTTTCTTTTCCTATACTTTTGGTAATGAACTCACAGGCGGGGAGGCTTCGTCTGCCACGGCTAAACGGTTGATAAACACACATGCGTCCTGGATGCGATGAAGTCGAAGTAACCAAGGGTGGCGGGCACTGTTATTATGACAACTATGGAGTGTCATTCTAGACCAAAATCGCTATATACATGGTTTTTATGTTGGTCAGCTCGACAACCATGCTGGAGTTTTTCCTTAAGAATACTACTACAAAATTCCATGACATGATAAATGGTGGACGGCAGCGAATCCGTTCATTCTTTTCGCCGGGATCGGTGGCTCCAGGGCACGGCATTGATTCGAAGCATCATTTTTCTCCTCTAGTCCTTGCAAGCGCAACAACAACATATATTCTACGGGCTAGGCTTAAGAGAAGGGTCATTGCTTTGGCCGTGATCGAGAGATCGCGCAAGAAACAATGTGCGCGGATCTCCAATCTCAAAGAAGGTGATGCCAATACTAAATTCTTCCACCACCGGGTTAATGCTAGGAGGAGAAAAAATCATATCCATCGAATCAAGAACGAGCATGGTTGGGTCACCGAGCATGAAGCCAAAGAGAAATTAATCCAAGACCACTTCTCCCATGTTATGAAGAAAGGAGCGAAAAGTTCAAAAGATTTCAATTGGGAGGAGCTCAATATGGAACGCCTTGACATGCATGGCCTTGACTCTCCAATGATCGAAATGGAGGTTCTTCAAGCAATCAATGACATGCCAAATGACAAGGCCCCGGGTCCGGATGGATTCACGGGCCTATTCTTCAAAAAGTGTTGGGGCACTGTCAAGCACGACCTCATGAGCAAGACCCCATCCCTCCTTTTCAAATTAGATATTCGCAAGGCATTCGACTCGGTCAAATGGGAATATATACTGGACCTTCTCCAACGGCGAGGTTTCCCAAGCAAGTTTAGGGATTGGATCACGGCGCTTCTTAGTTCTTCATCATCGAGGATTATCCTCAATGGCATTGCCGGCAACCCAATCAAGCATGGTCGTGGTTTCCGGCAAGGGGACCCCATCTCCCCGCTTCTGTTCGTCATCGCCATCGACCCGCTCCAAAGAATCCTTGATGTGGCTACGCGAAAGGGGCTCCTCCACAAAATTTGGGGTAGGGGTGCCATGATGCGAACCTCCCTTTATGCGGATGATGCAGCCATCTTCCTGGCTCCGATCAAAAAGGATGTTGACAATCTTGCTAATATTTTGAGAGGATTTGGCGAGGTCACGGGACTTTGCACCAACTTTCATAAGAGTTCGATGGCGCCCATTCGTTGCAATAATCTTGACTTGGATCATATCACTCAAAATCTGCCGGCAACTAGGGCTTCTTTCCCCTTGAGGTACTTGGGGCTCCCCCTCTCTGTTTGGAAGCTAAGATTAGTGGATCTTCAATTTCTTGTGGACAAGGTTGCATCCAGGTTGACAACGTATGAGGGCCAAAACATCACCACCATTGGGCGCACGGCCCTTGTCAAGTCTGTTCTCACTTCCCAAGTGATCTACTTCATCACACCGTTGATCATCCCACCAAGTATCCTCTTCAAAGTCAACCAGCTCGAGAGAGCTTTCCTATGGTCCGGCTCGGACAAGACGACGGGGGCGAAATGCAAAGTGAATTGGGAAATTGTCTGTAGGCCAGTTGAGTATGGGGGGCTTGGGGTACTCAACATGGAAAAGTTCGCGTGTGCTCTGCGGCTGCGGTGGCCTTGGTATGAATGGAAGGAGCCCACCAAGTTGTGGGTGGGGATGGGCAACCCGTGCAATGAGGAGGACCTTAACTTTTTCTATGCGTCTACCACTATCACCGTGGGCAATGGTGCGAAGACACCTTTTTGGGAATCACCTTGGCTTGTTGGGCGCAAGCCGAAGAACATTGCGCCACTAAAATTCGAAGTCTCCTCGCGAAAGAAGTGGAAAGTGCGCGAGGCCATCAAGCACAACGCGTGGATGCTCAAGATCAAGCCTCCAACCATTATTTCCGTTGAGTTCATCACACAATTTTTCACCCTTTGGATGCTATTGGATGAGGTGCATCTTGATGCGCTCGCCGAGGACGACATTTTATGGAAACACACGACTAGTGGGCACTACTCGGCGGCCTCGGCATATAAGGCGCAATTCATAGGGATGGTGTTTTCACCCAATGACCAAATGGTTTGGAAGGTCTGGGGTCCCCCCAAAGTAAAGTTCTTTGCTTGGTTGGCACTTCAAGATAGAATTTGGACCGCAGACATATTAGCCAAGAGAGGATGGCCAAATTGTGGTTTGTGTCCACTTTGCAAGAGGGTGCAAGAAAGCGGGTCACACCTATTTTTCAAGTGCCGCTATACTCTAAGGCTGTGGGCGTTGGTCATCGAAAAATTTCACATCTTCGGGTTGGACACCTCTTCATGGTGCTTGTTGGACTCCGTCAACGCTTGGTGGACAAGCACTTGTGACGCCGGCACGCCAAAACGTCAAGCCAAAGCCTCCCTCACCATGCTTGTGACATGGACAATTTGAAATGAGCGAAATGCAAGAGTGTTTAGGTTTAAAAGCGCTCCACCGACTATCTTGCTTAACACCATCTCGACCGAGGCCAACCTTTGGGTCACCGCCGGTGCAAAAAAATTAGAGTCTTTCATATCACGAGAGTAATAATCCATGTGGTGTCGTGGGTGATTTGTAACAAACTCTATTCTCTCTTATTTAATGGATGAGGCAAAGCTTTTGCCTCCGTTTCAAAAAAAACAACAACATATATTCTGGAGGCCTTGTAGCCCTCGAAAAGGAAGTGATGGTCTTATCGACGCATCTGCCAGCCACGCGCACCGTGCGTTGCGTCCAGACTTCAAATCGCCGCGCAGTACACGTCCCAGCAAGAAACCCGTGCAACGCTCTCGTTTTCTCCTTTCTGGAAGAGTTAAAGATGCTAGTATTCTCGTACCAACACGTCAACAGCTGCCCATTTCATTGCGTGCAGATGGGTGTAGATCGCACAATTAATCAGCCATCTGCACACCTGTCGCGTACAGGGAGAGGGCTGAGCTGCAGGTACTCCTGTAGCGTGACGGGCCAGCCACTCGGCCCGTCGGGGCACATGGTGGCGCTCCGCCGTACGTGCACGTTCCACGGCTTAGAAAAGCTCCTCCCCGTTTGGCTACAGAACAAACGTGAGAAGCCGGAGGCGTCGCGTCACGTCGGCTTCAAGGCGCGGTGGTCCTTCGGCGCGGCGAGGAGAGGCTCGTCGGGCCCCCGACAAGGGCGTGTTTGGCAGCCGTCGCTCTCACCGCAGCGGCATATACCAGCCGCGCCGGCAGGCCTCCAGCTTTCGCTGCTCGCGATGGCCCGGGGCTCTCGTCGTGCCAGGTGCAGCCCGCACGGCTCACCCATGCCTTTCTTTCTTTTTTGGTTTGCTCGTATGAGGTGCCATTTTTTGGGGGAAAAGATCAGTTTTATTCATCATCAAAGTCCACATGATGTGGGATACAATGTGGGTCATGGTGATTGCCAAGCCAAACATAGCGTTCCGACCCTCGACCGGCTAAACTACGAGCTTCATAATTGACAACATGACATTCAAATGAAAAATTACACTGAAAATGAGTTGCTACTTTATTGATTTCGCTAACGACTACTCCATAAATGCCTCCGACCTTCTTGGCAATATCTGAAATCACCTGCTTGCAGTCCAAAGCGATCAAGATGTTCTAGAGATGTAGATCTTCTGCAAGTGCTAGAGCCTCTTGGCAAGCTATACCTTCCAACGTGGCTGGATCCGTCACTCCTTCGATGACCAGCGGCGAACTGCCCATGTAGTTGCCCTCTCTATCGCGACATACTGCAGTAGTTGATCCTCCTCTTTCTGCAAGTGCCCCGCATCCGCATGTATTTTAGCAAAACCAACTGGTGGTCTCTGAGCTTTTGATCTGGCTACATGTGGTATGGCAGAAGGACTGTGTATTGCTAGTTTGTTCCTCACATATAAAGTCATGACTACAACATCAATGTGAAAAGCCATAGTTTGGCATTAGGCTCTGTTGTAGTCATGACTTCATGTGGGAGCATCTCCATCAATCAGTACTCATACGCTTCTCGATGTTGTACATTCTAACAAAGAATGGCGCAAAGAGTCTGGAGCCCCATACAGGCCATAGGAGCTCGTACCCGACATACTTGTGGGCTCGAACATCATTGGTCAGCAGTGAATGTTTAGATAAACGCCAAAGGAACATTCTAACCTTTGACGACGCATTAGTTTTTCACAGTTGCTTCCATGTGCGTCCCTCTGCGTTGGTATTGGAGGAACTAGCGGACCCTTCTAACCATGCCTCTCTCCGGTACTTCGTAGTTATCAGCATCTTGTAAGCCGATTTAACCGTGAACACTCCATGTTTCTCAAAATTACAGGACCAAAAGTCAGGGATAGTACGAGTGCATAACAAGATCCCCAGGATGACCCACACATCCATTGACATAAAATTTGTTCAACCTTTTCCCTGTTCCAGGAGGCTGAAGTGGGAAATGATGAGCTCAGACACCAAATTTGAAGGTTTATGTATTAGACAACCATACCATCGAAGCATCTCATCTCTCGTTAGCCAATTATCAGCCCATATACTCGTTGTCGTTCCATCACCAATGCGTCTGATGAGCCCTCGCTTACGTTTGTGTCTGCCTTCTATAATGACCTCCAGACTTGACTAGGGTGACCTCCCATTGTTGCCCCTAAAATATCAGAATTTGGGTAGTAGATACTTTTAACCAGCCGAGCACTCAATGTGTCAGGGTTTTGCAGCAATCTCCAAGCTCGCCTTGCCAACATAGTGAGCTTGAAAAAGCTCAAAATCTTTAAAACCGAGCCCCCTTGTCTTTAGGTTGTGTCATAGTATTCCAACAAACCCAATGTGGGTTTCTTCTACCTTCCTTTCTTCCCCACCAGAACTTCCTAGAAAACTGGGACTGCTTGCGCCACCGCTTTGACAAGAACCTCTTTGGCTGTTGTAGACATGGTGCTCTCTATCCACCCCTGGACTTTGCTCCATAGCCGGTCCTTAAAATATTTAGAGGCACCATTATTTGAACTACCAACATCAGATGGCATTGCCTAGGTATTTCTCATTAAGCTTTTCATTGGGAACATCTAGGATCGTCTTGATGTCCTGCCTGACTGATTTGGAACTCCCTTAGTGAAGTAAATAGAAGACTTTGAGCAGTTGATTCGCTGGCCCATTGCCTGGCAATAAGTATCCAAAACATGGTGCACCTCGTGTGCCCCCACACCATTTACCTTGAAGAACATCAAACTGTCATCAGCAAATAAAAGGTGGTTCACCTGTGGCGTCGAAGGAGCAACCTATAGACCACTCAAGTTGGATGACTCACTTTTGGATTTTAACATGCACGAAGGGCCCTCCGCTGCTAAGAAGAGCAAGTATGGAGATACCGGCCCCCCTTGTCGGATTCCTCGTGATGGCTTGAACTCCTGAAGTTTCTTCCCATTGAACATAACAGAAAACCTTATTGTGGTTACCAGTCCCATAACAATGTCCACCCATCCATCAGTGAAACCCATTTTGCTCATGATTGCTCTTAGGTAGGTTCACTCTTCCTGACATTCATAAAGTGAAGACACTCATAAGCTGAAATGATGTTGTTAGTTATCAACCTGCCTAGGACAAGAGCCGACTGTTTCTAAGAGATAATGTCAGGTAGCACAAGCTTTAATCTGCTGGATATCGTCTTGGATGCAATTTTATATAAAACATTGCATAAGCTAATTGATCGAAATTGAGATTGGAGTGTGGGATTCTTTACCTTCAGGATTAAGACTAGGACAGTGTCATTGATACATTCAGATGATTCCGTGCCATCTACTATTTTTAGGACCACCTTAGTAACATCCTCACCACAAACCTCCCAATGGCATTGGAAAAAGGTGAGATCACTATAGCAACACAAACCATACACTATGGCGGCATCGGGTACTGTAGTGCAATGTCTTGTACTGACTTTGTACTGTAGCAACTGTTTTTTAATTAAATTTCGATCATTTTTAAATCATGATTATTAGTATTTTAAAATGAAATTATTTATTGAATGTGTGGACAATTTTTAAATTTTCTAAACATTATTTTACATGAGCATTTATTGAAACTACAAACATTTTTTTCAAAAGTAGGAACATTTTAATATTATAATTTTTTTAATACAAGAGTATTTTAAAAAATTGAAGGTTTTTTATTCTAATAATTCTGTTTTAAAAAAACTAGAACATTTTTTGTATTTGTTAACAAATTTTAAACATATAGTTTTTTAATTTGTGAACAAATTTTGAAAACATAAGCATTTTAAAATTTCCAAAATTTTAGGAAAAAAAAGCAAAAATATAAAAGAACCAACGAAAACCATCAAAATTAACAAAACATAGAAAACAAAACGGGCCTGAAGCGGTCAAAAACATTCTAGAATGTTCACAAAACAGGATACACTGAACCAGCTGGCCCATATACATCACTACTTGAACCCATCAATGGGCTCTACCTGGGCGCGTGTGCTGTGGTGATGAGAGCAATTAGTTAGCGAGTACTTCTTGGGGAGCCCGGCAAGGGTCATTTTTGGTAGGCTGGGTGCGCTCTGAGTCGTTGCCACGCGCCGTGTGCTTGCGCTTCTTACAGATTTTTTTATTTTTGGGTACGCGTTTTGGTTTTTAGCTGTTTTCCTGTTTTTTTTAGTTTTTTCCCGGTTTTCCTTATGTTTTTGGACCAAAAAACAAAACAAAAAAATTGCACAACAAAACTTGTTTTTTTTCGCGAGAAGCACAGATTCACTTCTTGTGAAGATATGAATTTGCTTCCGCGAGAGGCACACTCATGCCTCTCAGAAAAGGAAGAAAACACGTTTTATTGTTTCCTTCCATGAGAGGAATTCATTTATTTTTCATGGAGGCACGGATTTGCTTCTCTGTGCCTCTCAAAAAAGAAAAAAACATTTTCTTTTCTTTTCACTTTCAAGAGAGGTACATATTTAATTCTTCTAAAGGTATGAATTTGCTTCCGCGAGAGTCACAGTCATGCTTCAAAAAAGAGAAAAAAAACTTATTTTCTTTTTTTTCTATCACGAGAAGCACATATTTATTTTTCATGGAGGTATGGATTTGCTTCCGCGAGAGGCACACTTGGAAAAGGGGAAAACACAAAAAAAAATTCTGTGAGAGACACCTATTTGCTTCTTGTGGAAGCACATATTTGCTTCCGTAAGAGGCACAATTGTGCCTCCTTGAAAAGGGAAATGACGTGCTCCGGTTCTGTTTTTTGCCTGTTTTTTATGAAAAAAAACTCATCAAAACCTATCAAAATGAGATTTAGTTTTGAAGATCTCGATGCGAGGAATCCAACAATAAAACGGTTCAATATTTGGATAAATGATTGTAGAGATAAAATGTTTTGAATAAACGAATCTACGAAAAAAAGAAAACTCTCAGCAACCTTGGAAGCTGGGAGTGACTTCTCCTCAGTTTTGAATCAAGGGACAAAGATAGTTCCTCGGTAACGGCAAAGGGAATAGCCTTGCTTTTGAACATTCATGTGCATATATTTTCATTAGATGTGCAATCGAAATCAGTAGGAGAGAAACTTTCATCCCTATATTTCCACTAAAATGGAATGAGCAATACCTTTGCTTTTAGTTTGAATTCATGAATCATGTTTCTAGTGGCGAGTAACTAGTATGAAAGGTACGGAAAACGAGAAAGGCAAAGCATAAGAAAGAAAAATACATTCAATAATGATGAAATAATGAAAAAGTAAAAGTAGAAAAAACTTTTGTTTCACACATCCGGAAAGACCACCTATTTGTTTGTTTACTAGGCTCAACATGAAATCGTAAATAACCTCGACCAAGGATTGCCATGAATTTGGCACTGACTTTCCACCTCCCTTTTTCATAACAACAAAAAACAGAAAAATGACCAAAGCGACAATGAACAGTATATACAAAGTTATATTTGTAAATGAAAAATAATAGTTGCCCACACTCGGATCATTTATCGGGTAAATGGCAAATTGATCCAATGGGGTCTCAGTCCGAGCACCAGGCAGATTCTGGATCAAATTCTCAATTCCACCATGCGCTTTAATAGCAACATAGATGCTCTGCTGGGTACCATGCATATTCTAGATAAAATTACCCATTCCACCACGTGCTTGAATAGCATCGTAGATGCTCTGCCAAGTTTTGCCATTGCGATGGTGCCAGTATCCCAATACAAATGTAGCAAAATTGGCAGCTTCCTGCTCGGACTCATTGCGGCTCAAATACATTCGTATTTGACTGGCTAATATGACGCTTAAATCTTGGACACGTGTTGTATGAAAATATAGTTAATATTGATTAGAGTACTTCTCAATTAGTGATTTTGGTGATTCAAGGAATCGCAAAAACAGAAACGCTTTGTGGCGGCAATCGCCTATTCCTCACCTATGCGGGTTGTAACCAGCAAACACGCACCACATCCGCACACATTGAGCCCGCCTATTGTGGCACGGGCGCCTGTGTTTCCTTTTCATGGTGCTTTTTGCTTATCTTTTATTTATTTTTAAAGGAACGTTCGAGCTTGCAAATTTTAATTTAAAAAAATGCACACATATTTGAATGTCCGCAATTCAGGCTTTTTTAAAAAAATGTTTGCATTCAAAAAATGTTCATGATTTGGAGAAATATTTGTGATTTTGAAATAAGTTTTCGTGAATTCGGAAATATGTGTTCAAGAATTCAAAAAATGTATGTCAACTCAAAAAATTGTTCATGAATTTTAGAAAAAATGAGTTCGATTTTTTCAAGACTTTAAAAAATGTTCGTAATTAAAAAAATTATGAAATTCAAAATATGTCCGTGAGTTCAAAAAATGTTGACTAATTTTAAAAATGTTATAAACTTTGAGAAATGTTCACACATTTTTTAAAAAGCTCATGAAGTTAAAAAAAATTCGTGTGTTTGGAAAATGTTGACTAATTACTTTTGTTCCAAAAATTTAATAAAAGTGTCCACAAATTCAGTAACTTTCCCAAATTAAGAAATGTTGATGATGTTTAAACTATGTTCACTAATTTTCAATAAAATGTTAGCATATTGCAAACAGATGTTCAGAAATTGAGAAAATGTTCATGTGTCTGAAACAGACGTTCTTGGATTTCAATATTATTCTTGATTTTAAAATAATGTTCACAAATTTGAAAATCATCCACGATTTTGAAAAAACTTTCGTTCATTCAAAATTGCCATGATTTTAAAAAATTTACCAACTAAAAAATGTTTGTATTTGAAAACGAAATAAGAAAAACAGAAAATAAAGTAAAATGACAAAGGAAAAAATAAAACAAGAAAAGAAGTAAACCTGCAGAAAAAATGCAGACACAGAGTAACTGGCCGGCGCATTCGCTCGGGCGGGGGTGCGCCTTTGGTCGCTATCCCATGACCCATGCGGGAAATAGTGTCTGCCAATTAGGAGGATGAGAATCGCCAACGATTGCTTGTTTGTTATCAATTAGGAGGACGAGAATGGCCAACGATTGCTTGTTTGTTATCACCGGTCTGAAGGAGGGAAACTGGGGAAGCCATGCTCAGGTAACTCATGAAATTCATGCTCGGACAAAGGATTCCAACGAAGTTCAGTTTTGTCACGAGAAGAGAGAAAGCAAAAGGGAGGCCAGCCGGCCGATACGTCTGACTTCTACGGCCGCCGGAGGGAGCAGGGATTCATGTAAATCTAGTTGTGTGATTCAGTTTCCAAAAAAAGAAGGTAAACAACCGAGCAGATGATCAACGAAACCGTACGTGTGATGCCTTGGTCAGTGGAAGAATCTGACCGACCAAGCAAGGTCACCACATTACTACCAGAGATTCCACCAGTGCCCCTACGTTTACACAGCAAAAGTAGAATCGGTATTCCTTTCAAATGACTTGTCTCGTCGACCCTCGCACGCCCGCGAAGAGTTCAAGATTGTCGGTGTTGGTTCAGTATAATAAAATCAGATTTGCACGCGCTCAAGATCGTGTGGTAGGTCAACCATGCACATCGCCTCACCTGCAGAGCGCCCTCCTGCTCGGTCGTGTGTCTTGGAAAGGGTCGTCAGAGACCATGACCCTGTGCGATGATTTCATATCGCTCGGAGTGAACATGTTTTTTTTATTCGAAACGGAAGGAGTGAACATATCATTCACCAAGGAATAACATGAGTTTACCTCGCAAAAAAAAGGGAATAACATGAGTTTACTTTCAGAGAAAAAGAAGTAGGTAGCAGCCTGAACGCTTCTGTCCGTACACATGGTCGTCGTGAGAAATAGAATGGAGGTCAGAACAAAAGCCTCTTAAGAGCAACTCTAGCAGACCCTGCAAAAATACGACCGCGGGTTCACGAAAATCGTTTTTGAGGGTCAAAATAATACGCGGCCGAGCAGAACCCGTATCTAAACCTGCATAATTTGAAAAAATTGTTTCACGAGAGAAATTGCACGAACAGAGTTCATCACATACTACATTGTTCATGGCATACTACATAGTTTATCACAAACTACAAGCATAGTTAAACTACATACTACGTTAAACTAGTACTATGGGGTCGGATCTGGCGGCGGCGAGGTCGCGGCAACTGGACGACACCGGAGAGAAGTCGGACGCTCAATCCTCCTCGCCGGAGCTGCAGAGATCGACGTATTTCTCCGACTGCTCCTTGCGGATGCGGCGCCACTCGTCCGCCTTCTCGTTGGCGGCGACGTTGTCGGCGACCGCCTGCCGCCACTCGAGGGCTTCGAGCTCCTCGGCGTGGCGCCGACGCTCTTCCTCCTCGCGCACGCTCCGCTTGGCGATGGCGACGACGACGGCGTCGAACTCCGTGACGTAGTCCTCGGGCCCGATGACTCCGCGGCGGCCGAGCGGAGTGGGCTCCTCGGGCTCCTCCTTCACCGTGACGAAGGCGAATGGCGTCGGCGGCTCCGGTTCCTCCTCCTCGTCCGACGACTCCCTCTTCACGGGGAGGAAGCCCGCGGCGGCGGCGGAGGAGGATCCGGCGTACGAAGAACGCGCGGAGGAGAACGACGCGCACCGGCGGTCGTACTCCACCGTCTCGCGGCGGTCGAAGCTCGCCGGTGGCGAAAGCCCGCGGTTGGTCCACTTTCGCGCGCCGCGCTTCATCGCGCTGTTGGACCGGACGCGCCGCTCGCGCCGCTCGCGCTCTGGGTCCCTCTCCCGGCCGGATCTGCTGCCGGAGCCGCGTCCGGAGCTCCACATTCGCCCCCACATGGCGGCTGGAGGCGGGGCGGAGGGTCGGCGGCGGCGAGAAATTAGGAGAGAGAAAGGAGAATCGGGTGGCTCGCGGCGGCAGAGGGATAGGGTTTGGACCCACAAAAGGGTCGCGGAACCGCACTTATAGCGGTCGGAGGAGGGGGGCGGTTTGCGGGTTGCGGCAAAAGTTTTTGCGGGCCGGACGAGTATGCGGGGTCTGTTCTGGCCGCAAAATTGGCCCGAGCCCGCATACTCGCTGGAATTTTTGCGGGCCGGGCGTTTTGCGTGGTCTGCTAGAGTTGCTCTAAGCCTTGAACGATGGCCGTTTTCAGGTCAAGGCGTAAATTACGGCCCTGAAAAAGATGCATTGTTTCTGGAACGGGTCTGTTTAGGACACATCTAGATGTGACATAGTTATGTCATATCTAAGTTGATGTCCACTCTCTTTGTGGTATGTTTTTGTCATAGTTTTTTTGTTTCTTGTTGCTGCATTTTATATTTCTGAAAGCTTAGATGTGACATCCTTAAAAAACATCTACATGTGAATTAGACAAACTGTTCTGGAAAATCTCCACTTTTTTTTGAGCGCCGGAAAATCTCCACTTGAATTGTCGTATTAGTGCATCTCCAACATGACTCCCAAAAAGTACGTAATATCTGTCCATGTACTGGTCCGGACTTATCCAAGGACAGTGATAGGGAGCCGGTCATCCAACCATCCTCCACGACCATGTTATGCATAGTCACACAATATGTCATCACCTCCCACAAGATCTCCAGATCCCAGTTTTTGTAGGTTCTCAAACCACTGCATTTGTACAGAAAGCAATTTGCGTAGGAGTTCTAGTTGTAAAAAATTTAGCACACACACTTCACCAAATACTTGGGGGCATGGTGAGCCACGTCCGCAGGGGCGGATGGTACCTGCGCGGCAGACGAATGTGAAAAGAAACTGCGGCCTAGGAAAAGCGGCGAGACGACCGAGTGGAGCGGCAGAGGTCACGCATAGGTTTGCAGACCGGGGTGGTAAAGCGGCAACGTCTGCCAGGGAGAAACGGAGCAACTGAAAAGCACGCTCAACATGGTGGAGGAGCTGTCATCTACCTCGTATTTTGGAGAGGCCCAACTGTGAAATAGGCCCAACTAGATGATACCCCGCATGTTGCGGCTGCAACACGTGGTTTTGGTTATAGTATGTTATTTCAATGATATTTGATTGTCTTGAATTTGAATATGAGACTAAAGATTAAAAATGCACATGATGACGGTGACATGTACCTAGGGTAGAGTCCTAGGCCTGACCTATATGCCCTTCCCAAGGACAGGACACAAGAAGCCAAGACCTATAAAGTTAAAAGGAAGATACCGACTAGAATCCTCAAGAAGTGCAATCCACTCGACAGGCGATTCCACTCGGATACCCCAATTCCACTCGACCGGTGTTATTTCACTCAGAAGACAAGAATCCACTCAGAAGGCAGAAGACCTAGAGTCACCCCTGAATGGCAACGGTCAGACATTCACCCAATAGCCATTAAGATCATTAATTATAGGCGTTACCAATAACGTACATGACTTAACTCACATTGAACCCTCGTGTAACTGACGGGGGCAAGGGGCTGTCGCACTCTATATAAGCTACCCCTCCCCTTAGGCACAAGGGTTCGCATCCCCTGTAACTTTTCCACACTTCAATTGACAAAGCCTCCCGAGGCACCGAGACGTAGGGCTGTTACCTTCTTCGTGAGGGGCCTGAACTTGTAAAACTCGTGTGGGTACAACCTCGTTGTAGCTAGGGCCTGACCCTTATCCTACGTACCCCCTACTTCTACTATCAGACTCGTTCCCATGACAGTTGGCACCCACCGTGGGGCAGACGTCTTAGTGACTTCCAGTGAGGTTGCAGTTTTTGATCTTCATCAACATGGTTTCAGATGGTGGTTTGCCTTTGGGACGCGAGATCTGTCTCAGCGCGCTCGCCTTCATCGCCGACGACTCGGCCTAGCTCCGAGAGCCCCCCCCTCGATGTAGAGGTGCTCCCCGTCCGCGAGGCGCGCACTTCCGTGCAAGTGCCTGCGGCAGTCGTCGATCCAGTATCGGTCGGCTCCCGTGGCGTCTTCGCTTCCCGCTACCCGTCGCCGCAAGCTGTTGGGGAACGTAGTAATTCAAAAAATTTCCTACGATCACGCAAGATCTATCTAGGAGATGCATAGCAACGAAACGGGAGAGTGTGTCCACGTACCCTCGTAGACTGAAAGTGGAAGCGTTTAGTAACGCGGTTGATGTAGTCGAACATCTTCACAATCCAACCGATCCAAGTACCGAACGTACGAAACCTCAGTGTTCAGCACACGTTCAGCATGATGACGTCCCTCGAGCTCTTGATCCTGTAGAGGGTCGAGGGAGAGTTCCGTCAGCACGACAGCATGGTGACGGTGTTGATGATGTTACCGGCGCAGGGCTTCGTCTAAGCACTATGGTGATATGACCGAGGTGTTAAATTGTGAAGGGGGGACACCGCACACGGCTAAGAGATTATCTGTTGTTGTTTGGGGTGCCCTCTTGCCCCGTATATAAAGGAGGGAGGGAGAGGCCGGCGGCCTGGAGGGGCGCGCCTATAGGGGGAGTCCAACTAGGATTCCCAATCCTAGTTGGAGTCCCCTTTCTTTTTCCAAGAGGGGAGAGAGGGAAGGAGTAGGAGAGGGAGAAGGAAAGAGGGGGGTGCCGCCTCCTCCCTAATCCAATTCGGACCTGCCATGGGGGGGGGTACCCTGGGGCCCTCCTCTCCTTTCCATTAAAACCCATTAAGGCCCACTACTCCCCCCACCGGGGGTGGGGGGGGGGTTCCGGTAACCTCCCAGTACTCCAAAAAATGTCCGAACTCTTCGAAACATTTCTGGTGTCCGAACATACCCTTCCAATATATCAATCTTTATGTCTCGACCATTTCAAGACTCCACATCATGTCCGTGATCTCATCCGGGACTCCGAACAAACTTCAGTCATCAAAACACATAACTCTTAATACAAATCGTCATCAAACGTTAAGCGTGCGGACCCTACGGGTTCGAGAATTATGTAGACATGATCGAGACACATATCCGACCAATAACCAATAGCGGAACCTGGATGCTCATATTGGCTCCTACATATTCTACGAAGATCTTTATCATTCAAACCGCACAACAATATACGTTGTTCCCTTCGTCATCGGTATGTTACTTGCCCGAGATTCGATCGTCAGTATCATCATACCTAGTTCAATCTTGTTACTGGCAAGTCTCTTTACTCGTTCCGTAATGCTTCATCCCGCAACTAACTCATTAGTCACATTGCTTGCAAGGCTTATAGTGATGAGCATTACCGAGAGGGCCCAGAGGTACCTCTCCAATACACGGAGTGACAAATCCTAATCTCGATCTATGCCAACCCAACAAACACCTTCGGAGACACCTATAGAGCATCTTTATAATCACCCAGTTACGTTTTGACGTTTGATAGCACACAAGGTGTTCCTCTGGTATTCGGGAGTTGCATAATCTCATAGTCCGAGGAACATGTATAAGTCATGAAGAAAGCAGTAGCAATGAAACTGTAACGATCATAATGCTAAGCTAACGGATGGGTCTTGTCCATCACATCATTCTCTAATGATGTGATCCCGTTTATCAAATGACAACACATGTCTATGATTAGGAAACACAATCATCTCTGATTAACAAGCTAGTCAAGTAGAGGCATACTAGGGACACTATGTTTTGTCTAAGTATTCACAAATATACTAAGTTTCCGGTTAATACAATTCTAGCATGAATAATAAACATTTATCATGATATAAGGAAATGTAAATAACAAATTTATTATTGCCTCTAGGGCATATTTCCTTTAGTCTCCCACTTGCACTAGAGTCAATACTCTAGATTACAAAGTAATGATTCTAACACCCATGGAGTCTTGGTGTTGATCATGTTTTGCTCATGGAAGAGGCTTAGTCAAAGGGTCTGCAACATCAAATCCGTATATATTTTGCAAATCTCTATGTCTCCCTCCGTGACTTGATGCTGGATGGAATTGAAGCGTCTCTTGATGTGTTTGGTCCTCTTGTGAAATCTAGATTCCTTTGACAAGGCAATTGCACCAGTATTGTCACAAAAGATTTTTCATTGGACCCGATGCACTAGGTATAACACCTAGATCGGATATGAACTCCTTCATCCAGACTCCTTCATTTGCTGCTTCCGAAGCAGCTATGTACTCCGCTTCTGTCAGGACCCCGACTCAATGGCACACCGATCTAGCATGTAACACCTCATATCACTTTGCGGCCTCACGCACGGTATTCCAACGGGTGTCGCCTTACCAGGCCCGGGACCGTTTGCGCCTTTTGGCTCACGTATATGATAGTGTCGCTAGCATCCATATGACAAGGAGCCCGGGCTGACATGGCTAGTCGTGAACCCAAAGTGGCACTAACTTACATGGACAGGCATACATGACCCAACAACGAACGTGTCGGTCATCAGCGAGTGAATCTGGGCTATAGCAACTGGGCTAGCAGGACTCCGGTAAACTAGGTTGTAGCAGGCTAACAGGACTTCGGTAGACACCGCGTGACATTTCCCCGAAGGGACAGGCACAGGAACGAAGAAGGACACATGCCGGCCAGCCTAAGTGTTCCGGAGCAGTAGCAAGCTACCAAGGCTCAGTGGAAGCACTAGGAGACATTTCCCGGTAAGAGAGGCTACCAAGGATAAACAACTAGATAGTCAGATCCCACACATACCAAGCATTTCAATTACATACACACAATATGCTCGATATGTGCAAATACAACACGGCATCACAACATGACTCTACAACTCAAGTATTTTATTCAATAGGCTCCGAGGAGCGAGATATTACAAACATGGGTCTCATGACCCAACATTCAGAGCACACAAATCAAAGCACAAGCAGAAGCTTAACATGTCTGAGTACAGACAACTATAAATAAAAAAGGCTGAGAAGCCTAACTATCTACTAGATCCTGCCGAGGGCACAAGATCGTAGCTGAGGTAACAAGCTAAACGCCGAAGTCCAAGTGGAACTACTAGCGAGACTGAAGTCTCTCTGCAAAAACATAAAATAGGCAAACGTGAGTACAAATGTACCCAGCAAGACTTACATCAGAACTAACTACATATGCATCATTATCAACAAAGGGGGTGGTGGGGTTTAACTGCAGCAAGCCAGCTTTGACTCAGTGGCTATCTTGAACTACGACTGCAAGTAACTCTTTTGAGGTGGCGCACACGAGTCCACATATTCACCATATCAATACACCACTATGGATCCGCTCCCGTCTCCCTACGAGAACGCCATCCATAGCACTCACGCTTATCTTGCGTATTTTAGAATATCGACTTTCACTTGTCTATGAACTGTACAGGCAACCCAGAAGTCCTTTACCGCGGACACAACTATTCAAATGGATGATGTTAACCCTGCAGGGGTGTACTTCTTCACACACGCTCTCGCCACTTACCACCATGTACACGTCGTGTATCTCGGCAACCTTCAACCGGAAGCCTGGCGAGGGAGTCAGCCACGACCTGACTAACCACACAAGTCTCTCGTCCAGGTTTATCGCCAATTCGGGTTCCATCCGCAAGGAGATCCGGCCGGGGTGTCGCTCACGGCCCCAAACGATGTGAGCAGGGTTCCCAAGCCCACCATTCAGGTGCCACTTGGTACACCGTGCCATTGTGCCTAGTCTGTCCCAAGCCCACCTGTACCGGGTGCCACTTGCTAGACTACTAACACTACCTACAAACACCAGAAACTAGTTGCAACTCCTGGACAGAGATCGAGTTGATTAATAAGTCGAGAGGGGTCGAGTTACCGGAACCCAATGTGTGTTAGTAACTATTCATGGATCACAAACACAGAACTCAGTTTCTGAGGACGGTTTCAATGAGACAACCCACCATGTACTCCTACATGGCCTCTCACCGCTACCTTTACCAAATCGTGTTCACACACTTAGCTCACACACAGTAGGACATGTTCACACACCTCCAATTCATCCCCGATGAATCAGACCTGACTCAACTCTAAGCAGTAGCAGGCATGACAAACAAGCATGAATGAGTAGGCACATCAGGGCTCAAACAACTCCTACTCATGGTAGTGGGTTTCATCTATTTACTGTGGCAATGACAGGTCATGCAGAGGAAAGGGGTTCAACTACCGCAGCATGTAACAGTTGAATCGTTGTTGTCCTAATGCAGTAAAAGAGAGCAGGAGCGAGAGAGTGGGATTGTATTGGAATGAACAAGAGGGTTTTTCTTACCTGGCACTTCTGAAGATAATATAGCTCTTCAGCGGTGTCATCGATCTCATCGTCGGAACCACGTCTATCGAGAGGGGACAAACACAGGCAAACAAGGAAGAACACAATCAATGCAATGCAACAATATGATGCATGAATATGACATGCAAAAATGAGTGTGTTTTGGCTAATGCAACTGAGAAGAGATTAAATGAAGTTGGTTTGAACCAAGCGTTCAAATTCAAACTCCATATGTGCTTATTTAAATGCCAATTATGCAAATTGTCATATACAGCAACCTTAGGTTGTTCAAACATGCATGAAAATGGTACAGATGGATAGATTGGATTTTTCCGATCATTTTTCATATATAATTTATTTCATTCTGAGTTACAGTTATTTTTATATGAATTTTTGAAGTTTTGGATATTTTCTGGAATTTCCAGAATAAGAATAAATCCAGAAAAGGTTAACTGCGTCAGCATGACGTCGTTGTGACGTCAGCAGGTCAACAGACCGGGTCCAGGTCAAACCTGATGTGTGGGGTCCACACGTCAGTGACTAACTAACTAACCTAAATTAATTAATGTTAAATTACTACTAACTAAAATGTCAGTTGGGTTAATTAGAGTTAATTAAAAAAAACTAATCTAGGATTAGCTGGGCCAGGGCCCACTTGTCATCGACCCAGGGGAGGTCAAACCCCTGGTCAACAAGGCCTAACCAGCCGGCGGCTCGTCGCCGATGGCAACAGGCGCGACGGAGGGCTCGGGTTCGCTCTCCCGGCGCCCAAACGAGCGGCGGAGGGAACCCGCGGGGAGCTGGAGCTCTCCCGCATCCAGTGCCGCAAGCGGCAGCAGCTGGGGTGGCCGGAGTTGGGCGTGGCGAGGTCATCCATGGCGGCCGGAGTTCGGCCGGGGTCGGGTTTGGCGCTACTGTGCGGGGGCGAGCAAAAGGAGAGAGGGGAAAAGCAGTGGAGCTCACATCGAGGGCGACAAGGTGGTCAGCGAGCTCGGGCACGCGCCCGGATCGGTGAATCGATGACGAAAATCTTTGGCGGCCGAGGCTTCGAAACAAGGTCGGGGACGACGATACGGGGCTTCCGGCGTCGTGTTCGTTGGCGGGGAGCTTCAGGGCGACGTGGCGGGGCCGATGGATGCGTTGGGGAGGCGAGGAGGTGTCTCAGGGTGCGGCAGCGGCGAGCGGCAGTGACGGTGGCGGTCGGTTGTGCGAGAGGGAGAGGCGAGGGAGAGATGAAGGGGAAGAGTGAGGGGTCAGGGGGTCCAGAGCGGCGCCGAGGAGGGGCTTCGAGGCGCCTCAGTGAGGCTGGCGAGCAGGGAGGAGGCGTGGCGCCTCGCGCGCGCGTGTGCTGTCTCGCCTCTGCCTACTGGTAGAGGTTAGGGATGACTGGCACCGAGCCAGGTGGGCTGGGCCAGCACAGGTGAGGCGCAGGTAAGTTCTTCTGCTCTGTTTTATATTTTCTGTTTTGTTTTCTTTTTTTAATAATTCTTTTGCCACTGAATTCAAATTTAAACAAATTGAAAACAGTGCCAAAATTCCCTTGGATATTTTTATGTCACATAATGGACTTCTCCACATATACATAAAATATCACATGCTTTTGAAACTATAATCATTATATATTATGAATATAACTTCAAATCCAAATACAATATGATTTAAATTCAGTGTCCCAAAATATTCCATAAAAATGTTCTAGAATTTTGGTTTGGTATATATCTCTTGCCAAAATTATCAGAATGATTTTTAGGGAAATTTGGAATCACTGAATGCAATTTAAAGGGTTCTTGCCCTTCTTTTAGAAAGTTTTGAGGCTTTCTAATTTCCTCAGTCCAAATTCCTTGAATTTAAACATGATGCAACACCAGATACTAGCACTTGGCATTATCAGAACTAGGGATGTGACAACTCACCCCCACTAAACAAGAATCTCGTCCCGAGATTCAAGCGTAGGGTAAGATGAAGGGCGAACGCAAACTAGTATAATCTTCACGATCCAGGTGTACTTCATAAGAGCATTGATTCGATCATCATCTTTGTCTCGACGTCTTGCTCTGAGAACTCCAGAAGAATCGATCTTCTCAAAGATCATACAAATTAGGATCAACTCACGGGGTGAGTCATAGCAACATCTCTCGAGCTGAGACGCGAAGCACACATCTAGAGGAATGGAGGGGAACATGTGACGGGGGTTCACCAGGTAGACAAAAATTTCACACTTAAGAAGGTGGTGAACAGTTGTCAACGTAGGGAGGAGTTGGATTGCCATGATACCATAACGAGACATCTTAGAGGAGGTGACTCGTAGATATATCCCCCCTTAAGTGGCAAAAAGAATTACCTTTGATCTGTAGATCAATGAAACTCTTTATACCAGCCTAAGGCAATTCTCGAGTGATCGTTTGGAGGGGTTCGGTAGAATGGAATACCCGGATTAGAATGGGTGATGTGGATTACCCTTGTTAAAAACAACACAAGGGATGATTTTAGTAACTGGAGAGAAGCTCAACAGTGGAGAGTGAGTCCACTGTTTGAAAAGTTATAGCATAAGTGAGGAAACTGAGAGCAATCCCAGTTAGTGCCGATGATAACACCTAGCGCGTGTGCGTGCTCTCAAGAACTTGAGCATTTCCATATCCATCAAGGTTTTACCAATATCCGTGTCAAGGATCCTGGCAACACAATGTACTACCATGATGAATACCGGTGGAAGAGATGCAGATGCAAAGGAAGGTAACACCATCTCAGATTTCACCTTGGCGGAGCCAAGGGGCAAAATCTGGATGATCGACCGAGAGACATTTAGCACTCCGCTTCTAATGTTCTCCTTGATGTTCTACATACCACAGTCATAATTAAAGCATTAACGTGGCCATCAAGTATAGGCCGGACTTCGGAAGAGAAAGGATTTATAAGGAACACTTCTAGAAAAATCACATGAAATCCTTATGGAGAAGATGGGCAAATTGCTCGTTCAAGATACTACAATGATAGATCTTGCGGCTAGGTGCGTCAGTCAACATCAACCTTGTCGGGACCTTCATCATAGATCTTGGAATAGTTCCAACCATCATATCTGCCCGAGATTCAGATCTGGTTGGTAATAGGACATTTCAGATAGCATGTCTGGAAAAGAAAATTTGCAACACAAACCGAAGAGATGACATTGCGAGATTCTCAGGAAAATGAACTACGATAGCATGCTCCAAAACATGAGTTGGTTCTGCTACAAACCTGTGAACACGCTGTCGAAGACAAGCATGACCACGTAGTAGTCTTATAATAAAACACTACCGAGTTCTGGTTGGGAACCATCATTGGGGATATCGAAGTCCTTACATAAGTCATATGATTAGCTCTTATGAAGAAACTTCTTCTCCTTGAACAATTCAATCAGTGGCTTGGTGTGCTAGGGACACATATAGAATGGAGGTAGCGAGCCTATCAAACCATAGCATACTTTGCACATGCATGACTGACTTGAGATGGTTCCAGAGGAGGCAACATTGACTTTCTCGAATTCACGGCGGCAACTTGCATCAAATGCACATGAATTAGAGGAGGTCACTTCTTTCATCCGGACATATGCTCCATGAGCGGGTCATGAAGATAATGCTTATTAAAGTTTCCAATAGTAGCTGGATGTTCAGCAGAATCACGGAGAAGATAAAAATGTTGCTGATGGGCTCAACAACAATTCATCCAAGTTTCCATGAAGATGGAATCCCATAATTGTGTGAACAAGTGATAGCATTGGTCAGACCCAAAAGATATAATGGTGTATGCTCGAAGAAACAACCACGAGTAAGACAACATTACGAATATAGTTGGTTCTGATTTGATTTGAGGATAGCCCATACTCGAATCAAAGATTGGATAAGATGATAGGTCCATTAACTGATCACTAGGGTCAATCAATGAAAATACCATCTTTCTTCAACACACATACAAGATATCCCTTAAAATGAACTAAGTCGGACAAGCTTTTATCTTCCAACTCTCCAAGTTGTTGTTTAGCTTAACCAACTAGCTCAGGGGTATCCTGCATAGATTCTTGGAGAAGGTTGGTTTACAAGAAACCAACTTGATCACGAGCTCAACGCATTGGTCAGGGGGACAACCTGGTGATACTTCCGGAAGATAATCAGAAAATCACGAGCCACCAATATGCTACTAAGCTCGAGAATAATCTTGCTTCTCAGGCAAGACGATATGATCAAATAACCAAGGGATTGGCATAGCCCTAACTCATTGATCGAGAGGTGCACCAGAAATAGGGACTAGGTAGCATGATCTATCTTAGAATGATGATTTAGGAACCAACATGCTAAGAATGAAATTATTGTCCTTTAACTACCAAGCAACGGAGTTGCTAGGAGTAAAGATTTCACACATCATGGTTCACTTGTCGGCATTCCGGTTGCAACAACACGGGAGCCGAGAAATGAATAATGAGGGCGAGAAGTATTACTACGTCAAGAATTCATAAGAGATAGTGCAATTCTCATGACGATCCTGACGTAAAGAGGGTAACACTTCAGGGTAGAAGGGATCAAAAGCTTGATTGTATTTTGATCTATGGAATACAACTGCTTTGACCCAATCCTGGATATGGATGAGGTACTGGAGTTTGTTTCTCCTAGTCATTCCAGAATAGAATGGCTTGACGGACCACAAGAGTAATAGGCATCAATGAATGAATGCAAACATACACTTGACTATCAATTGATAGATGAAGGTCAGAAGACAACTAAAGAGGGACAACTCAAAAGAACATATGATTTTCTGAGTTGTGGATGTGTGGATTAGCATGTCGAACCAAGTTCAACGGGTTTCTTCCGGATAACCCATGCAGAAAGGTAGAGCTGGCAGAGTAACAACATAGAATCGAGAACTCATCAAGAGCACTCTGGTTGTGATCTTTCGGTTCAACGAGGAACTTCCGCCATAAATAGTTCATGGTATTGGAAGAAGGAAATACCATGGACCTTGAGGACTGTCGCAAAGGTTACTAATTTCCTGAAGGAGCTAGCAAACACTGTCAACATGAAGCAAGTAGGGTGAATCTCGGGTTCAACAACCCAGGAGTAGAATACCTAATACTAAGTGGCATCACGTGATGCTTTCGAGAATGATGGCCAGAATCATCACACTGGGAACATAGAGCATGGCTGGATTACTAGGTGATACTCTAGACATCTAGGGTCATAATAATAGCTCCAACATAAATGCCGAGACAGTAGAATACCTCAACTCAGCAATTAGTGTGATTAACCTGGCCCAAAAGAACATCAAAACCAGAGAGAAAGGATTTGCAAATGCATCAGATTGTTTAGAAACCTGGGATGACTCGGACAACATAACGGTTGCAAATGCTCAAGATGATTTGAGACATCCTGCAAAATGGTGGCATAACCACTCAATCATCATAGAATCAGGAATCTGAGGCTAGCTATGCATACACGGAAGTAGTAGGAACTGATTTGAAGCTTAGAACGATCAATCATGTAAGTCTACGGATTGGTAACACGTGATCCTGATAGAAAGAAGAGAAAACCTAGTTCCTTAACCCCGTAGGAAAGATAGGATGACTCAAATCAGAAGGGCATGAGGTATAAGAAGTAAAAAGAGCCTTACATTCCCAACCACAATCAATTCCCTTATATAACTAAAGAATTTCTAGACTCAACTTCGACCAGTTTGGCTTGGTAATCCTACAAGCAGTCAAGCTCTGATACCAAAGCTGTCAGGACCCCGACTCAATGGCACACTGATCTAGCATGTAACACCTCATATCACTTTGCGGCCTCACGCACGGTATTCCCACGGGTGTCGCCTTACTAGGCCCGAGACCGTTTGCGCCTTTTGGCTCACGTATATGATAGTGTCGCTAGCATCCATATGACAAGGAGCCCGGGCTGACATGGCTAGTCGTGAACCCAAAGTGGCACTAACTTACAGGGACATGCATACATGACCCAGCAACGAATGTGTCGGTCATCAGCGAGTGAATCCTGGCTGTAGCAACTGGGCTAGCAGGACTCCGGTAAACCAGGCTGTAGCAGGCTAACAGGACTTCGGTAGACACCGTGTGACATTTCCCCGAAGGGACAAACATAGGAACGAAGAAGGACACATGCCGGCCAGCCTAAGTGTTCCGGAGCAGTAGCAAGCTACCAAGGCTCAGTGGAAGCACTAGGAGACATTTCCCGGTAAGAGAGGCTACCAAGGATAAACAACTAGATAGTCAGAACCCACACATACCAAGCATTTCAATTACATACACACAATATGCTTGATATGTGCAAATACAACATGGCAGCACAACATGACTCTACAACTCAAGTATTTTATTAAATAGGCTCCAAGGAGCGAGATATTACAAACATGGGTCTCATGACCCAACATTCAGAGCACACAAATCAAAGCACAAGCGGAAGCATAACATGTCTGAGTACAAAAAAACTATAAATGAAAAAGGCTGAGAAGCCTGACTATCTACTAGATCCTGTCGAGGGCACAAGATCATACCTGAGGTAACAAGCTAAACGTCGAAGTCCAAGTGGAACTACTAGCGAGACTGAAGTCTCTCTGCAAAAACATAAAATAGGCAAACGTGAGTACAAATGTACCCAGCAAGACTTACATCAGAACTAACTACATATGCATCATTATCAACAAAGGGGGTGGTGGGGTTTAACTGCAACAAGCCAGCTTTGACTCAGTGGCTATCCTGAACTACGACTGCAAGTAACTCTTTTGAGGTGGCGCACACGAGTCCACATATTCACCATATCAATACACCACTATGGATCCGCTCCCGTCTCCCTACGAGAACGCCATCCATAGCACTCACGCTTATCTTGCGTATTTTAGAGTATCCACTTTCACTTGTCTATGAACTGTACAGGCAACGCAGAAGTCCTTTACCGTGGACACGACTATTCGAATAGATGATGTTAACCCTGCAGGGGTGTACTTCTTCACACACGCTCTCGCCACTTACCACCATGTACATGTCGTGTATTTCGGCAACCTTCAAGCGGAAGCCTGGCGAGGGAGTCGGCCACGACCTGACTAACCACACAAGTCTCTCATCCAGGTTTATCGCCTATTCGGGTTCCATACGCAAGGAGATCCGACCGGGGTGTCGCTCACGACCCCAAATGATGTGAGCAGGGTTCCCAAGCCCACCATCCGGGTGCCACTTGGTACATCGTGCCACTGTGCCTAGTCTGTCCCAAGCCCACTTGTACCAGGTGCCACTTGGTAGATTACTAACACTACCTACAAACACCAGAAACTAGTTGCAACTCCTAGACAGAGATCGAGTTGATTAATAAGTCGAGAGGGGTCGAGTTACCGGAACCCAATGTGTGGTAGTAACTATTCATGGATCACAAACACAGAACTCAGTTACTGAGGACGGTTTCAATGAGACAACCCACCATGTACTCCTACATGGCCTCTCACCGCTACCTTTACCAAATCGTGTTCACACACTTAGCTCACACACAGTAGGACATGTTTACACACCTCCAATTCATCCCCGATGAATCAAACCTGACTCAACTCTAAGTAGTAGCAGGCATGACAAACAAGCATGAATGAGTAGGCACATCAGGGCTCAAACAACTCCTACTCATACTAGTGGGTTTCATCTATTTACTGTGGCAATGACAGGTCATGCAGAGGAAAGGGGTTCAACTACCGCAGCATGTAATAGTTGAATCGTTGTTGTCCTAATGGAGTAAAAGAGAGCAGGAGCGAGAGAGTGGGATTGTATCAGAATGAACAAGGGGTTTTTGCTTGCCTGGCACTTCTGAAGATAATATAGCTCTTCATCGGTGTCATCGATCTCATCGTCGGAACCACGTCTATCAAGAGGGGACAAACACCGGCAAACAAGGAAGAACACAATCAATGAAATGCAACAATATGATGCATGAATATGACATACAAAAATGAGTGTGTTTTGGCTAATGAAACTTAGAACAGATTAAATGAAGTTGGTTTGAACCAAGGGTTCAAATTCAAACTCCATATGTGCTTATTTAAATGCCAATTATGCAAATTGTCATATACAGCAACCTTAGGTTGTTCAAACATGCATGAAAATGGTACATATGGATAGATTGGATTTTTCTGATCATTTTTCATATATAATTTATTTCATTCTGAGTTACGGTTATTTTTATATGAATTTTTGAAGTTTTGGATATTTTCTGGAATTTTCAGAATAAGAATGAGTCCATAAAAGGTTAACCGCGTCAGCATGACGTTGTTGTGACGTCAGCAGGTCAACAGACCGGGTCCAGGTCAAACCTGACGTGTGGGGTCCACACGTTAGTGACTAACTAACTAACCTAAATTAATTAATGTTAAATTACTACGAACTAAAATGTTAGTTGGGTTAATTAGAGTTAATTAAAAAAAACTAATCTAGGATTAGCTGGGCCAGGGCCGACTTGTCAGCGACCTAGGGGAGGTCAAACCCCTGGTCAACAGGGCCTAACTAGCCGGCGGCTTGTCGCCGGTGGCAACAGGCGCGACGGAGGGCTCAGGTTCGCTCTCCCGGCGCCCAAACGAGCGGTGGAGGGCACCCACGGGGAGCTGGAGCTCTCCCGCATCCAGTGCCACAAGCGGCAGCAGCTGAGGTGGCCGGAGTTGGGCGTGGCGAGGTCATCCGCGGCAGCTGGAGTTCGGCCGGGGTCGGGTTTGGCGCTACGGTGCGGGGGCGAGCAAAAGGAGAGAGGGGAAAAGCAGTGGAGCTCACATCGAGGGCCATGAGGTGGTCTGCGAGCTCGTGGACGCGCCGGGATCGGTGAATCGACGGCGACAATCTCTGGCGGCCGAGGCTTCGAAACGAGGTCGGGGACGACGATACGGGGCTTCCAGCGTCGTGTTCGTTGGCGGGGAGCTCCAGGGCGACGTGGCGGGGCCAATGGATGCGTTGGGGAGGCGCGGAGGTGTCTCAGGGCGCGGCAGCGGTGAGCGGCGGCGATGGTGGCGGTCGGTTGTGCGAGAGGGAGAGGCGAGGGAGACACGAAGGGGAAGAGTGAGGGGTCAGGGGGTCCAGAGCGGCGCCGAGGAGGGGCTTCGAGGCGCCTCGGTGAGGCAGGCGAGCAGGGAGGAGGCGTGGCACCTCGCGCGTGCGTGCGCTGTCCCGCCTCTGCCTACTGGCAGAGGTTAGGGATGACTGGCACCGAGCCATGTGGGCTGGGCCAGCACAAGTCAGGCCCAGGTAAGTTCTTCTGCTCTGTTTTATATTTCTATTTTGTTTTATTTTTTAATAATTCTTTTGCCACTGAATTCAACTTTAAACAAATTGAAAACAGTGCCAAAATTCCCTTGGATATTTTGATGTCACATAATGGACTTCTCCACATATACATAAAATATCACAGGCTTTTGAAACTATAATCATTATATATTATGAATATAACTTCAAATCCAAATACAATATGATTTAAATTCAACGTCCCAAAATATTCCATAAAAATGTTCCAGAATTTTGGTTTGGTATATATCTCTTGCCAAAATTACCAGAATGATTTTTAGGGAATTTTGGAATCACTGAATGCAATTTAAAGGGTTCTTGCCCTTCTTTTAGAAAGTTTTGAGGCTTTCTAATTTCCTCAGTTCAAATTCCTTGAATTTAAACATGATGCAACACCAGATACTAGCACTTGGCATTATCAGAACTAGGGATGTGACAGCTTCACACATAGATCCTGCCACGATGCTCTGCTTGGAACTGCACCAACTCACAGCTCCACCATTCAATATAAATGCGTATCCGGATTGCGACTTAGAGTCATCCGTATTAGTGTCAAAGCTTGCATCGAGGTAACCATTTACGACGAGCTCTTTGTAACCTCCATAAAAGAGAAACATATCCTTAGTCCTTTTCAGGTATTTCAGGATGTTCTTGACCGCTGTCCAATGCTCCACTCCTTGATTATTTTGGTACCTCCCTGCTATACTTATAGCAAGGCACACATCAGGTCTGGTACACGGCATTGCATACATGACCTATGGCTGAAGCATAGGGAATGACTTTCATTTTCTCTCTATCTTCTGCAGTGGTCGGGCATTGAGTCTAGCTCAACTTCACACCTTGTAACACAGACAAGAACCCTTTCTTTGACTGATCCATTTTCAACTTCTTCAAAACTTTATCAATGTATGTGCTTTATAAAATTCCAATTAAGCATCTTGATCTATCTCTATAGATATTGATGTTGAATATGTAAGCAGCTTCACTAAGGTCTTTCATTGAAACTATCTTATTCAAGTATCCTTTTATGCTATCCAGAAATTCTGTATTATTTCCAATCAATAATATGTCATCCACATATAATATTAGAAATTCTATAGAGGTCCCACTCACTTTCTTGTAAATACAGGCTTCTCCAAATATCTGTATAAAACCATGTGCTTTGATCACACTATCAAAGCGCATATTCCAACTCCGAGAGGCTTGCACCAGTCCATAAATGGATCGTTGGAGCTTGCACACTTTGTTAGCACCTTTTGGATCGACAAAATCTTCTGGTTGCATCATATACAACTCTTCTTTATGAAATCCTTTAAGGAATGCAGTTTTGACATCCATTTGCCAAATTTCATAATCATAAAATGCAGCAATTGCTAACATGATTCAGACAGACTTAAGCATCGCTACGGGTGACAAGGTCTCATCATAGTCAACTCCTTGAACTTTTTGAAAACCTTTCGCAACAAGTCGAGCTTTGTGGACAGTAACATTACGTCAACATTGGTCTTCTTCTTGAAGATCTATTTATTTTCTATGGCTTGCCAATCATCTGGCAAGTCCAGCAAAGTCCATACTTTGTTCTCATACATGGATCCCATCTCAGATTTCATGGCCTTAAGCCATTTTGCGGAATCTGGGCTCATCATCCCTTCCTCATAGTTTGCAGGTTCATCATGGTCTAATAACATGACTTCAAGAACAGGATTACCATACCACTCTGGTTCAGACCGTATTCTGGAAGACCTATGAGGTTCGGTAGTAACTTGATTTGAAGTTTCATGATCATCATCATTAGCTTCCTCACTAATTGGTGTAGGAATCACTGGAACTGATTTATGTGATGAACTACTTTCCAATTCGGGAGAAGGTACAATTACCTCATCAAGTTCTACTTTCCTCCCACTCACTTCTTTTGAGAGAAACTCCTTCTCTAGAAAGGATCCATTTTTAGCAACAAATATCTTGCCTTCGGATCTGTGATAGAAGGTGTACCCAATAGTTTCCTCTGGGTATCCTGTGAAGACACACTTCTCCAATTTGGGTTTGAGCTTATCAATTTGATGCTTTTTCACATAAGCATCACAGCCCCAAACTTTAAGAAACGACAACTTTGGTTTCTTGCCAAACCACAGTTCATATGGCGTCGTCTCAATAGATTTTGATGGTGCCCTATTTAAGTGAATGCAGCCGTCTCTAAAGCATAACCCCAAAACAATAGCGGTAAATTAGTAAGAGACGTAATAGATCGCACCATATCCAATAAAGTACGGTTACGACGTTCGAAGACACCATTTCGCTGTGGTGTTCCGGGTGGCGTGAGTTGCGAAACTATTCCACATTGTTTCAAATGAAGACCAAACTCGTAGCTCAAATATTCGCCTCCACGATCAGATTGTAGAAACTTTATTTTCTTGTTATGATGATTTCCCACTTCACTCTGAAATTCGTTGAACTTTTCAAACGTTTCAGACTTATGTTTCATTAAGTAGATATACCCATATTTGCGCAAATCATCTGTGAAGGTCAGAAAATAACGATACCTGCCACGAGCCTCAACACTCATTGGACCGCATACATCTGTATGTATTATTTCCAATAAGTTAGTAGCTCGTTCCATTGTTCCAGAGAACAGGGTTTTAGTGATCTTGCCCATGAGGCACGGTTCGCAAGCACCAAGTGATTCATAATCAAGTGATTCCAAAAGCCCATCAGCATGGAGTTTCTTCACGCGCTTTACACCGATATGAACTAAACGGCAATGCCACAAATAAGTTGCACTATCATTATCAATGTTGCATCTTTTGGCTTCAATATTATGAACATGTGTATCACCAAGATTGAGATTCAACAAAAATAGACCACTCAACAAGGGTGCATGACCATAAAAGATATTACTCATATAAATAGAACAACCATTATTCTTTGATTTAAATGAATAACCGTCTCGCATTAAACAAGATCCAGATATAATGTTCATGCTCAATGCTGGCACCAAATAACAATTATTCAGGTCTAAAACTAGTGCCGAAGGTAGATGTAGAGGTAGCGTGCCGACGGCGATCACATCAACCTTGGAACCATTTCCGACGCGCATTGTGACCTTGTCCTTAGCCAATCTTTGTTCAATCTGAAGCCCCTGTTTCGAGTTGCAAATATGAGCAATAGAACCAGTATCAAATACCCAGGCGCTACTATGAGCATTAGTAAGGTACACATCAATAACATGATCAATATACCTTTCACTTTGCCATCGTTCTTATCCGCCAAATACTTGGGGCAGTTCCGCTTCCAGTGACCAGGCCCTTTGCAGTAGAAGCACTCAATTTCAGGCTTAGGTCTAGACTTGGGTTTCTTCCCGGAAATAGGAACTTGCTTGCTATTCTTCTTGAAGTTCCCCTTATTCCCTTTGCCCATTTTCTTGAAACTAGTGGTCTTGTTAACCATCAACACTTGATGCTCCTTCTTCATCTCTACCTCCGCAGCCTTTAGCATTGCGAAGAACTCGGGAATCGTTTTTGTCATCCCTTGCATATTATAGTTCATCATGAAGCCTTTATAGCTTGGTGGCAGTGATTGAAGAACTATGTCAATGACACTATCATCAGGAAGATTAACTCCCAGTTGAGTCAAGTGGTTATGGTACCCAGACATTCTGAGTATGTGTTCATTGACATAACGATTCTCCTCCATTTTGCACCTATAGAATTTGTTGGGGACTTCATATGTCTCAACTCGGGCATTTTCTTGAAATGTTAACTTCAACTCTTGGAACATCTCATATGCTCCATGACATTCAAAACGTCTTTGAAGTCCCAATCTAAGTTGTAAAGCATGGCACACTGAACTATCGAGTAGTCATCAGTTTTGCTCTGCCAAAGGTTCATAACATCCGCAGTTGCTCCTACAGTAGGCCTTGCACCTAGTGGTGCTTCCAGGACGTAATTCTTCTGTGTAGCAATAAGGATAATCCTCAAGTTACGGACCCAGTCCGTGTAATTGCTACCATCATCTTTCAACTTAGCTTTCTCTAGGAACGCATTAAAATTCAAAGGAACGGTAGCACGGGCCATTGATCTACAACAACATAGACATGCAAAAACTATCAGGACTAAGTTCACGATAAATTAAAGTTCCATTAATCATATTACTTAGGAACTCCCACTTAGATAAACATCCCTCTAGTCATCTAAATGATCACGTGATCCAAATCAACTAAACCATGTTCGATCATCACGTGAGATGGAGTAGTTTTCAATGGTGAACATGACTATGTTGATCATATCTACTATATGATTCACGTTCGACCTTTTGGTCTCAGTGTTCCGAGGCCATATCTGCATATGCTAGGCTCGTCAAGTTTAACCCGACTATTCTGCACGTGCAAAACTGGCTTGCACCCGTTGTATGTGAACGTAGAGCTTATTGAAGGAAATATGACCTAGAGGCAATAATAAAGTTATTATTTATTTCATGATAAATGTTTATTATTCATGCTAGAATTGTATTAACCGGAAACATAATACATGTGTGAATACATAGACAAACATAATGTCACTAGTATGCCTCTACTTGACTAGCTTGTTGATCAAAGATGGTTGAGTTTCCTAGCCATAGACATAAGTTGTCATTTGATTAATAGGATCACATCATTAGGAAAATGATGTGATTGACTTGACCCATTCCGTTAGCTTAGCACTTGATCGTTTAGTATGTTGCTATTGCTTTCTTCATGACTTATACATGTTCCTATGACTATGAGATTATGCAACTCCCGTTTACCGGAGGAACACTTTGTGTGCTACCAAACATCACAACATAACTGGGTGATTATAAAGGAGCTCTACAGGTGTCTCGAAGGTACATGATGAGTTGGCGTATTTCGAGATTAGGATTTGTCACTCCGGTTGTCGGAGAGGTATCTCTGGGCCCTCTCGGTAATGTACATCACTATAAGCCTTGCAAGAAATGTGACTAATGAGTTAGTTGCGAGATGATGCATTGCATAACGAGTAAAGAGACTTGCCGGTAACGAGATTGAACTAGGTATTGAGATACCGACGATCGAATCTCGGGCAAGTAACATACCGATGACAAAGGGAACAACGTATGTTGTTATGCGGTTCGACCGGTAAAGATCTTCGTAGAATATGTAGGAGCCAATATGGGCATCCAGGTTCCGCTATTGGTTATTCACTAGAGAGGTGTCTCGGTCATGTCTACATAGTTCTCAAACCCATAGGGTCTGCACGCTTAACGTTCATTGACGATATAGTATTATATGAGTTATGTATGTTGGTGACTGAATGTTGTTCGGAGTCCCGAATGACATAACAGACATGACGAGGAGCTCCGGAATGGTCCGGAGGTAAAGATTCATATATTGGATGATATGGTTAGGCCAAGGGGTCAAGCCCATGAGCCTTTAGGTCGGTGCAAAAGGAGTTTTGCGGAGGCCAGGGGGCCAAACGCCGGAGACCCTGGCATCTGGCCCTGGGCCAGACGCCGAGGCCCATGGCATCTGGGCCAAACGCCAAGGATTGTGGCGTTTGGTCCTGGAGTCCAAGTGGGCCTCTTGCCTTTCGGGCAAAACCGACTTTGAGGAGGATTTTGCTCCAAGTTTCGACCCTAGGGCTCAACATATAAATAGAGGGGCGGGGCTAGCACCAAAGACACATCAAGAAACACCAAGCTGTGTGCCAGCAACCCCGTACCCTCTAGTTTATCCTCCATCATAGTTTCCGTAGTGCTTAGGTGAAGCCCTGCGAAGATTGTTCTTCACTAACATCGTCACCACGCCGTCGTGCTGCCGGAACTCATCTACTACTTCGCCCGTCTTGCTGGATCGAGAAGGCGAGGACGTCATCGAGCTGAACGTGTGCTGAACGCGGAGGTGCCGTACGTTTGGTACTTGATCGGGGCGGATCATGAAGGTGTACGACTACATCAACCGTGTTGATAAACGCTTCCGCTTAGTGATCTTCAAGGTAATGAAGATACACTCTCCCCTCTCGTTGCTATGCATCACCATGATCTTGCGTGTGCGTAGAATTTTTTTTGAAATTACTACGTTCCCCAACAGTGGCATCCGAGCCTGGTTTTATGCGTAGATGTTATATGCACGAGTAGAACACAAGTGAGTTGTGGGCGATACAAGTCATACTGCTTATCAGCATGTCATACTTTGGTTCGGCGGTATTGTTGGATGAAGCGGCTCGGACCGACATTATGCGTACGCTTACGCGAGACTGGTTCTACCGACGTGCTTTGCACATAGGTGGCTGGCGGGTGTCAGTTTCTCCAACTTTAGTTGAACCGAGTGTGGCTACGCCTGGTCCTTGAGAAGGTTAAAACAACACTAACTTGACGAACTATCGTTGTGGTTTTGATGCGTAGGTAAGAACGGTTCTTGCTCAGCCCGTAGCAGCCACGTAAAACTTGCAATGACAAAGTAGAGGATGTCTGCTACGTCTTGAGCTTGCGTTGGTTTTCCTTGAAGAGGAAAGGGTGATGCAGCAATAGTAGTGTAAGTATTTCCCTCAGTTTTTGAGAATCAAGGTATCAATCTAGTAGGAGGCTCCTCAAAAGTCCCACGCACCTACACAAACAAACAAAGAACTCGCAACCAACGCAATAAAGGGGTTGTCAATCCCTTCACGGCCACTTGCAAAAGTGAGATCTGATAGAGATAATATGATAAGATAAATATATTTTTGGTATTTTATAATATAGATGCAAAAAGTAAATATGCAAATAAAAGTAGATTGAAAGCTTATATGATAAAAGATAGACCCGGGGGCCATAGGTTTCACTAGTGGCTTCTCTCAAGATAGCATAAGTATTATAGTGGGTGAACAAATTACTATCGAGCAATTGATAGAAAAGCGAATAATTATGAGATTATCTAGGCATGATCATGTATATAGGCATCACATCCTTGACAAGTAGACCGACTCCTGCCTGCATCTACTACTATTACTCCACACATCGACCACTATCCAGCAAGCATCTAGAGTATTAAGTTCATAAGAACAGAGTAACACATTAAGAAAGATGACATGATGTAGAGGGATAAACTCATGCAATATGATATAAACCCCATCTTTTTATCCTCGATGGCAACACTACAATACGTGCCTTGCAACCCTTTCTATCACTGGGTAAGGACATCGCAAGATTGAACCCAAATCTAAGCACTTCTCCCATGGCAAGAAAGACCAATCTAGTAGGCCAAACCAAACTGATAATTCGAAGAGACTTGCAAAGATAACTCAATCATACATAAAAGAATTCAGAGAAGATTCAAATATTTCTCATAGATAAACTTGATCATAAAACCACAATTCATCGGATCTCGACAAACACACCGCAAAAAGAGTTTACATCGAATAGATCTCCACAAGAGAGGGGGAGAACATTGTATTGAGATCCAAAAAGAGAGAAGAATCCATCTAGCTAATAACTATGGACCCGAAGGTCTGTGGTAAGATACTCACAACTCATCAGAGGGGCTATGGTGTTGATGTAGAAGCCCTCCGTGGTAGATTCCCCCTCCGATGAAGCGCCGACGAAGGCTCCAAGATGGGATCTCACGGATACAGAAGGTTACAACAGTGGAAATTGTGTTTCGGTTGCTCCCTGGATGTTTTCGGTCTACGTAGGTATATATAGGAGGAAGAAGTATGTCGGTGGCCGCTCGAGGGGCCCAGGAGACAGGGGGCGCGCCCAGGAGGGGTGGGCGCACCCTCCTATCTCCTGGCCGCATTGATTTCTTCTTGACTTGCAATCTAAGTCCTCTGGATCACGTTCGTTCCAAAAATCACGCTCCCGAAGGTTTCATTCCGTTTGGACTCCGTTTGATATTCCTTTTCTTCAAAATACTGAAATAGGAAAAAAAACAGCAATACGGGTTGGGCCTCCGGTTAGTAGGTTAGTCCCAAAAATGATATAAATGTGTAAAATAAAGCCCATAAACATCCAAAAGGGGTAATATAATAGCATGGAACAATAAAAAATTATAGATACGTTGGAGACGTATCAAGCATCCCCGAGCTTAATTCCTGCTCGTCCTCTTGTAGGTAAATGATTAAAACAGAATTTGTGATGTGGAATGCTACCTAGCATAATTCTCAATGTAATTTTCTTTATTGTGGCATGATTGTTCAAATCCAAATGATTCAAGATAAAAGCTTATAAAACATAAAAATAATAATACTTCGAAGCATACTAACAAATAATCATGTCCTATCAAAATAGCATAGCCAAAGAAAGCTTATCCCTACGAAATCATATAGTTAGGCCATGCTTCATTTTCATTACACAAAATACTCCCATCATGTACAACCCTGATGACGAGCTGAGCAATTGGTTCATACTTTTTAATGCGCTTCAGCTTTTTTCAACTCTTACGCAATACATGAGCGCAAGCCATGGACATAGCACTATGGTGGTATATGGTGGTGGTTGTAAGGACAAAAAGGGAGAAGATAGTCTCACATCAACTAGGCGTATCGACGGGCTATGGAGATGCCCATTAATAGATATCAATGTGAGTGAGTAGGGATTGCCATGCAACGGATGCACTAGAGCTATAAATATATGAAAGAACAAAAGAAACTAAGTGGGTGTGCATCCAACTCGCTTGCTCACGGAGACCTAGGGCATTTGAGGAAGCCCATCATTGGAATATACAAGCCAAGTTCTATAATGAAAAAAAAAATTCCCACTTAGTATATGAAAGTGACAACATAGGAGACTCTCTATCATGAAGATCATGGTGCTACTTTGAAGCACAAGTGTGGAAAAGAGATAGTAGCAATCGTCCCTTCTCTCTTTTTCTCTCATTTTATTTTTTTTCTTTTCTTTTTTTCTTTTTCTCCTTTTTTTCCTTTTTCTCCTTTTTTTCTTTGGCCTTTTTTTCTTTTTGGCTTTTTCTTTCTTTCTTTTTGTAAAGTCCGAAGTCTCATCCCGACTTGTGGGGGAATCATAGTCTTCATCATCCTTTCCTCACTGGGACAATGCTCTAATAATGAAAATCATCACACTTGTATTGATTTACAACTCAAGAATTACAACTCAAAGCTAGAACAAGATATGACTCTATATGAATGCCTCCGGCGGTGTACTGGGATATGCAATGAATCAAGAGCGACATGTATGAAAATTATGACGGTGGCTTTGCCACAAATACGATGTCAACTACATGATCATGCAAAGAGCAATATGACAATGATGGGGCGTGTCATAATAAACGGAATGGTGGAAAGTTGCATGGAAATATATCTCGGAATGGCTATGGAAATGCCATAATAGGTAGGTATGGTGGCTTTTTTGAGGAAGGTAAATAATGGGTACATTCTACCGGCGAAAGTTGCGCGGTATAATAGAAGCTAGCTAAGTGGAAGGATGAGTGTGCGTATATCCATGGAATCACATTAGTCATAAAGAACTCATATACTTATTGCAAAAACTTACTTAGCCCTCAAAGCAAAGTACTACTATGCATGCCCCTAGAGGGATAGATTGGTAGGAAAATATCATCGCTCGTCCCAGATTGCCACTCATAAGGAAGACACTCAAAAGAGCACCTCATGCAACAAATTTGTCACACAACTTTTACCATACGTGCATGCCACGTGACTTGCCAACTTCAACAAAAGTATTTCTCAATTTCATAATTACCCACTAGCATGACTCTAACATTACTACCTTTATATCTCAAAACAATTATCAAGCATCAAATTGATCCTAGTGTTTAATGCATTTTCTATGATAGTTTTTATTATACCCAACTTGGATGCTCATCATTCTAGGACCAAATTCATAACCATAGCAAATACCACGCTGTTCTAAGAGACTCTCAAAATAATATAAGTGAAGCATGAGATACTAGCAATTTCTATAAAATTAAGCCACCGCAGTGCTCTAAAAGATATAAGTGAAGCACTAGAGCAAAAACTATCTAGCTCAAAAGATATAAGTGAAGCACATAGAGTATTCTCATAAATTCTAATCAAGGAGGCTTCTATCAAAAGGTGTGTACAGCAAGGATGATTGTGGTAAACTAAAAAGCAAAGACTAATATAATACACGATGCTCTAAGCAAAACACATATCATGTGGCGAATAAAAATATAGCTCCAAGTAAAGTTACCAATGAACGAAGACGAAAGAGGGGATGCCTTCGGGGGGCATCCCCAAGCTTAGGCTTTTGGCTACTCTTTAATATATTGGGGTTCCTGGGCATCCCCAAGCTTAGGCTTTTGCCACCCTCTATTCCATAGTCCATCAAAGCTTTACCCAAAACTTGAAAACTTCACAACACAAAACTCAACAGGAAATCTCATAAGCTCTGTTGGTGAAATAAAATAAAACCACCACATAAGGTACTGCAATGAACTCATTATTTATTTATTTTGGTGTTAAAACTACTGTATTCCAAGTTCTCTATGGTTCATACCCTTACATACTAGCCATAGATGCATCAAAATAAGCAAACAACAGACGAAAAACAGAATCTGTCAAAAACAGAACAGTGTGTATCAATCTGTAACTAACGCAAACTTATGGAACTCTAAAAATTCTACCAAAATATTGAGTCCTGGACAATTTCTTTACTGATCATAAGAAAAAAGAATCAATGCAAAATCACGTTTCTGTGATTTATTGAATTTTTTCTCGTGAGCGCAAAGTTTCTGTTTTTCAGCAGAATCAAATCAACTATCATCATAGGTTATCCTATAGGTTCTACTTGGCACAAACACTAATTAAAGCATGAAAACACATCTAAACAGAAAGTAGATGAAAAATTTATTACTAAACAGGAACAAAAACAAAAAACACAAAGAAAATTGGGTTGCCTCCCAACTAGCGCTATCGTTGAACGACCCTAGCTAGGCATAAAAGCGAAGATAGATCTAAGTAGTGCCATCTTTGGCACTTGACTCATAGGTAGCTCGCATGATAAATTCATAAGGTAATTTGACTTTCTTTCTTGGAAAGTGCTCCATGCCTTTCTTTAATGGAAATTGGAATCTAATATTCCCTTCCTTCATATCAATAATCGCATCAATCGTTCTAAGGAAAGGTCTACCAAGAATAATAGGGCAAGAAAGATTGCAATCTATATCAAGAACGATTAAATCTACGGGCACCAAATTTCTATTTGCAACAATGATAACATCATTGATCCTTCCCATTGGCTTTTTAATTGTGGAATCCGCAAGGTGCAAATTTAAAGAGCAATCATCAAGATCATGGAAACCTAGAATATCACATAAAGTTTTCGGAATCATGGAAACACCAGCACCCAAATCACACAAAGCAAAACACTTAGGATCTTTAATTTTAATTTTTATAGTAGGTTCCCACTCATCATTAAGTTTTCTAGGTATAGAAACTTCCAAGTTAAGTTTTTCATCAAGAGATTGCATCAAGGCATCAACGATATGTTTGGTAAAAGCTTTATTTTGACTATAAGCATGAGGAGAATTAACAACGGATTGCAAAAAGGAAATACAACTTTCTAAAGAACAATTATCATAATCAAATCCCTTGAAATCCTAGATAGTGGGTTCAATACTATTTAAAGTCATGACCTCTCCAATCCCACTTTTATCAAGTTTAGCATCAAGATCTAAAAACTCCGAATTCTTGGGACACCTTCTAAATAAAGTTGACTCATCTCCAATCCCATTATTATCAAGATTCATATTGCAAAATAAAGATCTAATAGGGGACACATCAATAACTTTAAGATCTTCATCATTATTTTCATGGAAACTAGAAGAACACGCCTTTACAAGGCAATCTTTCTTAGCACGCAATCTAGCGGTTCTTTCCTTGCACTCATCAATGGAAATTCTCATGACTTTGAGAGACTTATTGATATCATGCTTAGGAGGAGTAGATCTAAGTTTAAGAGAATCAACATCAAGCGAAAGTCTATCAACGTTCCTAGCCAAATCATCAACTTTGAGCAATTTTTCTTCAAGCAAAGCATTAAAGTTCTTTGAGAAATCATAAATTCTTTCACACTATTCTCAAAATCAGAGGGCATCTTATTAAAATTACCATAAGAATTATTGTAGGATTTTCCATAATTATTAGAGGAATTACTAGGGAACGGTCTAGAATTAAAGTTTCCTCTATAAGCATTGTTTCCCAAACTATTCCTACCAACAAAATTCACATCCATAGATTCATTATTATTCTCAATCAAAGTAGACAAAGGAATATCATTGGGATCAAGAGGAGTATTTCTAGTAGCAAACAACTTCATAAGTTCATCCATCTTTCCACTCAAAACATTGATTTCTTCTATAGCATGCACTTTTTTTACTAGAAGATCTTTCAATGTGCCATTGAGAATAATTAGCCATAATATTATCAAGAAGTTTTGTAGCATCTCCTAATGTAATTTCCATAAACGTGCCTCCCGCGGCCGAATCTAAAAGATTTCTAGAAGCAAAGTTCAAACCAGCATAAAATTTTTGTATGATCATCCATAAATTCAAACCATGAGAAGGGCAATTGCGAATCATCAATTTCATTCTTTCCCAAGATTGGGAAACATGGTCATGATCAAGTTGTTTAAAATTAATAATATCGTTCCTAAGAGTGATAATCTTAGCGGGTGGAAGATACTTAGAGATAAAAGCATCATTGCACTTGTTCCAAGAATCAATACTATTTTTAGGCAAAGACGAAAACCAAACTTTAGCATGATCTCTAAGTGAAATGGAAATAATTTCAATTTAACAATATCATTATCCGTATCTTTCTTCTTTTGCATATCACACAAATCAACAAACTTGTTTAGATGAGTAGTGGCATCTTCACTAGGAAGGCCGGCGAATTGATCTTTCATAACAAGATTCAGCAAAGCAGTATTGATTTCACAAGACTCAACATCATTAAGAGGAGCAACCGAAGTACTAAGGAAATCATTATTATTGGTATTGGAGAAATCACACAATTTGGTATTATCTTGCGCCATGGCAACAAGTAATCCAACACACAAGCAAACAGAAAAAGGCAAGCGAAAGAGAGAGAGAGAGATTGGGAAAGAGAGGGCAAATAAAACGGCAAGGGTGAAGTGGGGGAGAGGAAAACGAGAGGCAAATGGAAAATAATGTAAATGCGAGGGAGATGAGTTTGTGATGGGTACTTGGTAAGTCTTGACTTGAGCGAAGACCTCCCCGGCAACGGCGCCAGAAATCCTTCTTGCTACGTCTTGAGCTTGCGTTGGTTTTCCTTGAAGAGGAAAGGTTGATGCAACAATAGTAGCGTAAGTATTTCCCTCAGTTTTTGAGAACCAAGGTATCAATCCAGTAGGAGGCTCGTCAAAAGTCCCACGCACCTACACAAACAAACAAAAAACTCGCAACCAACGCAATAAAGGGGTTGTCAATCCCTTCACGGCCACTTGCGAACGTGAGATCTGGTAGAGATAGTATGATAAGATAATTTTTTTTTGGTATTTTATAATATAGATGCAAAAAGTAAAGATGCAAATAAAAGTAGATTGAAAGCTTATATGATAAAAGATAGACCCGGGGGCCATAGGTTTCACTAGTGGCTTCTCTCAAGATAGCATAAGTATTACGGTGGGTGAAAAATTACTGTCGAGCAATTGATAGAAAAGCGAATAATTATGAGATTATCTAGGCATGATCATGTATATAGGCATCACACCCGTGACAAGTAGACCGACTCCTGCCTGCATCTACTACTATTACTCCACACATCGACCGCTATCCAGCATGCATCTAGAGTATTAAGTTCATAAGAACAGAGTAATGCATTAAGAAAGATGACATGATGTAGAGGGATAAACTCATGCAATATGATATAAACCCCATCTTTTTATCCTCGATGGCAACAATACAATACGTGCCTTGCAACCCTTTCTGTCACTGGTAAGGACACCGCAAGATTGAACCCAAATCTAAGCACTTCTCCCATGGCAAGAAAGACCAATCTAGTAGGCCAAACCAAACTGATAATTCGGAGAGACTTGCAAAGATAACTCAATCATACATAAAAGAATTCATAGAAGATTCAAATATTTCTCATAGATAAACTTGATCATAAACCCACAATTCATTGGATCTCGACAAACACACCGCAAAAGGAGTTTACATCGAATAGATCTCCACAAGAGAGGGGGAGAACATTGCATTGAGATCCAAAAAGAGAGAAGAAGCCATCTAGCTAATAACTATGGACCCGAAGGTCTGTGGTAAACTACTCACAACTCATCGTAGGGGCTATGGTGTTGATGTAGAAGCCCTCCATGGTTGATTCCCCCTCCGGCGGAGCACTGGTGAAGGTTCCAAGATGGGATCTCGCAGATACAGAAGGTTACGGCGGTGGAAATTGTGTTTCGGTTGCTCCCTGGATGTTTTCGGGGTATGTAGGTATATATAGGAGGAAGAAGTTCGTCGGTGGCCGCTCGAGGGGCCCAGGAGACAGGGGGCGCGCCTAGGAGGGGTGGGCGCGCCCTCCTATCTCCTGGCCACCTCGATTTCTTCTTGACTTGCACTCCAAGTCCTCTAGATCATGTTCGTTCCAAAAATCATGCTCCCGAAGGTTTCATTCCGTTTGGACTCCGTTTGATATTCCTTTTCTTTGAAATACTGAAATAGGCAAAAAAACAGCAATACGGGCTGGGCCTCCGGTTAGTAGGTTAGTCCCAAAAATGATATAAATGTGTAAAGTAAAGCCCATAAACATCCAAAAGGGGTAATATAATAGCATGGAACAATCAAAACTTATAGATACGTTGGAGACGTATCAATGTCTAACTTGTTTTTGCAGGGCATGTTGTGATGTGATACAGTCAAGACATGATGCTAAATTTTATTGTATGAGATGATCATGTTTTGTAACAAAGTTATCGGCAACTGGCATGAGCCATATGGTTGTCGCTTTATTGTATGCAATGCAATCACCCTGTAATTGCTTTACTTTATCACTAAGCGGTAGCGATAGTCGTAGAAGCAATAGGTGGCGAAACAACAACGATGCTACGATGGAGATCAAGGTGTCGTGCCGGTGACGATGGTGATCATGACGGTGCTTCGGAGATGGAGATCACAAGCACAAGATGATGATGGCCATATCATATCACTTATATTGATTGCATGTGATGTTTATCCTTTATGAATCTTATTTTGCTTTGATTGACGGTAGCATTATAAGATGATCTCTCACTAAATTTCAAGTTATAAGTGTTCTCCCTAAGTATGCACTGTTGCGAAAGTTCTTCGTGCTGAGACACCACGTGATGATCGGGTGTGATAGGCTCTACGTTCGAATACAACGGGTGCAAAACAGTTGCACACACGAAATACTCAGGTTAAACTTGACGAGCCTTGCATATACAGATATGGCCTCGGAACACTGAGATGAAAAGGTCGAGTGAGGGAGTCCCGGATTAGGGGGTGTCCGGATAGCCGAACTATCACCATTGGCCGGACACCTGGAATATGAAGATACAAGATTGAAGACTTCGTCCCGTGTCCGGATGGGACTTTCCTTGGCGTGGAAGGCAAGCTTAGCAATACGGATATGTAGATCTCCTACCATTGTAACCGACTCTGTGTAACCCTAACCCTCTCCAATGTCTATATAAACCGGAGGGTTTTAGTCCGTAGGACGAACAACAATCATACCATAGGCTAGGTTCTAGGGTTTAGCCTCTTTGATCTCGTGGTAGATCTACTCTTGTACTACCCATATCATCAATATTAATCAAGCAGGAGTAGGGTTTTACCTCCATCGAGAGGGCCCGAACCTGGGTAAAAACATCGTGTCCCTTGTCTCCTATTACCATCCGCCTAGACGCACAGTTCGGGACCCCCTACCCGAGATCCGCCGGTTTTGACACCGACATTGGTGCTTTCATTAAGAGTTCCTCTGTGTCGTCACCTTTAGGCCCGATGGCTCTTTCGATCATCAACAACGACGCGGTCCAGGGTGAGACTTTTCTCCTCGGACAGATCTTCGTATTCGGCGGCTTTGCACTGCGGGCCAATTCACTTGGCCATCTAGAGCAGATTGAAAGCTACACCCCTGGCCATCAAGTCAGATTTGGGAGTTTAAACTACATGGCTGACATCCGCGGAGACTTGATCTTCGACGGATTCGAGCCACGGCCAAGCGCGCCGCACTGTCTCGATGGGTATGATCTAGCTGTGCCGCCGAACAGTGCCCTGGAGGACGCACCAGCGTCCGCTCCGACCCTTAGCTCGGAGCCGACTTCGCCGATTGAGGCCAAGTGGCTGGACACCGCCTCGGGGGCTACGATCTCTACGGAGATTGAGCCGAACACCATCTCTGTCCTTTGCAAAACCCGTGACTCCGAGGTGCCGGACTCCTCTCTGGACTCCGAACCTCCCGCGCCCCTGCCAATCAAATCCGATTGGGCGCCGGTTATGGAGTTCACTGCCGTGGATATCTCTCAGCACTCGCCCCTTGGCGACATCCTGAATTCACTAAAGTCTCTCTCTTTATCAGGAGAGCCCTGGCCGGACTATGGTCAGGAAGGTTGGGATGCGGACGACGAAGAAATTCAACACCCACCCACCACCCACTTCATAGCCACTGTCGAAAGTTTAGACGACGTGCTCAATCTCGACTCCGAAGACATCGACGGTATGGACGACGATGTAGGAGATAACCACGAACCAGCACCTACAGGGTATTGGACAGCCACCCCATCTCATGATGTATACATGGTGGATACACCTAAAGGAAGTGACGACGAGGAACAACGGGACGCTATGAAGGATAAATCCCTCGAAAAGCAGTCAAGACGGCGACGAAAGCGCCGCACAAAGTCCCGCCTCGACAAATACGGCGGCCATACAGACCCATGCATAGAGCAGGTCGAACCGGTGGACGACGAACATGCCATTGAACAACCTTCCGAACAGGACAACTTGGATAAACAATCCGTCCCCGGCGAAGATAATAGTCCGGAGGATCTCACACCGGACAAGTTGTTGGAGCAGAAGAACCTCCACAAAAGGCTCGTCGCCATTGCGCGTAGCCTGAAAAAGCAGAAGCGGAAGCTCAAAACAGCGGAAGATGCACTCAGAATCAGATGGAGCAAAGTACTCAACACCGCAGACAAATACGGCGACAGTCGCCAAACAAAGAGCTACCCGAAGCGCAAACTACTGCCCGAATTCTATGAGGAGGCCTTAGAGCCCCCGCAATCAAAGAACAAAGAGGCCGCCCGGTCGGATAGATGACCACATGACAAGCATAGAGCAGCAAGCGGCACCGCACACAAGCCGGCAGGCGATCCGCATTAGGATTCACATCAAAAGGATGGCCCAGTTAGGTCCATCTACGGGCCAACAAAGCAAGCTCTTCTGAGCAATGCAACATGCCAAATATCCGGACATCACGGCACACCCAAATATAGGGGTGCTGCACACCCCCTATGTTTCACCGATGAGGTGCTGGATCATGAATTTCCAGCGGGATTTAAACCCATAAACATAGAAGCATACGACGGAACAACAGACCCCGGAGTCCGGATTGAGGATTACATCCTCCACATACACATGGCTAGAGGAGATGATCTCCACGCCATAAAATACTTACCCCTCAAGCTCAAAGGGCCAGCACGGCACTGGCTTAAAAGCCTCCCTGAAAATACCATTAGAAGTTGGGAAGAGCTCGAGGATGCTTTTCAGGCAAATTTTCAAGGGACTTATGTCCGCCCTCCGGATGCAGACGATTTAAGTCACATAACTCAACAACCCGAAGAGTTAGCCTGCAAATTCTGGAACAAGTTCCTCACCAAATAGTCGACTGTCCGGACGCTGAAGCCTTAGCAGCTTTCAAACACAACGCCCGAGACGAATGGCTCGCCAGGCACCTTGGCCAGGAAAAGCCAAGGACAATGGCCACACTAACAAGCCTCATGACCCGCTTTTGCGCGGGAGAGGATAGTTGGCTGGCAAGATGTAGGACTAGTGACCCAAGTACACCCAAAGTCAGAGATGGAAACGGGAAACCACGATGCAGCAAGGACCAGCGCCGGACAAGGGGAAACAGCCCGAAGAGCACGGCAGTCAACGCCGGATTCAAAAGCTGTCGGGAGAATCATAAAAAATTGCCCCTCAAGGATAACAGCCACGAGCTATCAAACTTAAACAAAATCTTGGACAAAATATGCCAAATCCACAGTACCCCTGGGAAGCCTGCAAACCATACCCACAGAGATTGTTGGGTCTTCAGGCAGTCCGACAAACTCAATGCCAAACACAAGGGGCTCGACACACCAAGCGAGGACGATGACAAACCCCACAAGCAGAGCATCGGAAAACAAAAGAGTTTCCCACAAGTAAACTCACTTCAAGTGACAAAAGGGAAAATCAGAACGGCGCCCATAGAAATACGCGCCGCACGGCCTATCCCAGCGGAGTCCCGACATTGGTTGTCAAAACCAATCACCTTTGATCATCAGGATTACTCCGGAAGTATCCGGAACGTAGGATGGACTGCCCTGATATTAAATCCTATAATCGACGGACTCCAATTCACAGAAGTCCTAATGGACGGCGGTAGTGATCTAAACCTGCTATATCAGGACACAATCCGCAAAATGGGGATAGACCCAACCAAAATTCACCACAGCGACACCTCCTTCAAGGGGGTAATGCTAGGCCTATATGCCCATTGTACGGGCTTCCTACTGCTAGAAGTTGTGTTCGGCTCATTCGACAACTTCCGCCGCGAAAAGTTAACCTTCCATATCGCCCCATTCAAAAGTAGCTATCAAGCACTATTGGGACGTGAAGCTTTCGCTCGCTTTAACGCAATACCGCATTATGCATCTCTTACACTTAAAATGCCCGGTCCATGCGGCATCATCTCATTAAAGGGAAATATCAAGTGTTACTCGAGCACGGAAGAATGTGAGACTGCTTGGACAGTCACACACTAATCCGGCTCCGCTAAACCAAGCACCTGAACAGGTCATTCGGACCCCGGACACGGCTAGACGAGTCCGGCGTAAACATATGAAGGCCTACTAGCCGCACACCCCCGTACAAGGGGCTGCATGCATGTACAATAAGAGACAATAAAGCTCAATTTTATTTGCTTTTTGAATCGTACCCCGTTTATTTAATATGAAGTACATTTTTTGCATGATCTTTCTTCAACTAAGTTCTTCTCTTTTACAGATGAACACTGTGCTACACTCGTCCAGGATACGGCACAACGGAGACACAGGCGCAGACGTGCAGTAGGGACCCGTTGCAAGGATTCTTTCGAGATTAAGACCCTGTGTAAACCTTTTTTACTATCTCTTGTTGATACACATCCCCCGGTTTCTTGCTATAACCGAGGAGGCTGGCGTTTTGGCATCGGCCGCGTCAGAATTTTTTTTTGCGCGTACCTGGACACTAGGGGCTTAGGGCATTGTTCTGCCCGTTTTCATAAAGACCGAATACCTTAGGGAGTGTTCGGCATCTCGAGTTAGGCCTTATATGCATCAGCTCTGAATCATGTCTTTGGTCAAATGTTGGGTTTGCCCAGATCCTGTGTTTTGCTGCCTTACGTTTCGTTCTATCGGCTAACGTGGCACCAGGAGAACTACTACGATTGTGCCCCGGTTTGGCCTGGTGAGCACCTCAGTATAGAAAGCCGAAAACTGACTGTCATGATATAGCGTGAGACTGGTCAACCACTCGATGACCCACCGGAATTTTTAGAATTCCTCCGCATTAACGAAGGACCGTTTCCCGGTCAGGCACATACGCGCCCTGAATTCGGGAGAGCGCGGTGCCCCTAGGGGCTATATAGTAGCCCCACCATCAAACTCCTATGGCTAAGTGAAAGTGATAAAGCATTATAGTCTGGTTGCCTAGTTTGCTACGCTATCACCTCCTTTACAGGACCAAGATGTTGTATTAAGTGTGAAAATGCGCCTTTTTTTGCAAACACCCCCGCACTATGTGTGTGGGGGCTGAAGTCGAAGACTGCCATCTTTCAGGTTAGATACACATATACATTAACGGCCGCACAGGAGGTACATTAATACTTGAACGCACAAGTATAAAAAGCCCTTATATTATATTGAAACATTGTTTCACAAATCATACATGTCATTAGAACATAATATCCTTCGAGCATTGCGTCTCTATTAAACGAGCGCCCTGCAGGACTTCCTCAAAATAGTGCTCGGCAGGTACTCAGCTTCTGTCCGAATCCTGAGATGCAACGTCGGTGGCCTTCATCTCCGCCCAGTATGTCTTGACACGGGCAAGAGCCATCCGCGCACCCTCTACGCATGCTGACTGCTTCATTGCACCAATATACGGCACCGCACCAAGGAACTGCTGCACCAAGCCAAAATAACTCTTCGGCTCGGGCCTGTTCGGCCACAAATGAGTCATGGCATCCTTCATGGCAAGTCTGGACAACCTATTCAGCTCAGCCCATTCGGCCAGACGATCGGTCAATGGAAGCGGACGCTCTGGACTATGGAACTGCGACCAAAAAAGCTCTTCCATTCCGTGATCCTTTTGGCCTCGGAAGTGTTCGGCCGCGTCTGTGGCACTCGCCGCCAAGTCCAGATAAGCATCCTCCGCACCCCACAGCTGGCCCAACTGAGCATACTTGGGATCCCTGAATTTCCTCCGCAGCAGAAAAGGCTTTCCAGCCGCAATATCTTCGGCCTGACGTAGCTCCTCTTTTATAGCTCTCATCGCAGAGCGAGCATCCTTGGCCTCAGTAGTGGCCTTTTTCAGGTCCTCTTGTTCCGCTCGACCTTCTTTTCCAAGAAGCTCGCAACGGTCGGTAGCATTCTTCAACTTTACGGCCATCTCGGCCATTTCTTTCTTGCTTCGGCAGTGAGCAGCCTGTTCGGCTCTCAGCTCTTCGGCCGCTTTTAAGGCAGCCGCATCACTTTTTCGGGCTTGCTCCTTGGCTGGGGCGAGTTCCGCCCGAAGGTTCTCCATGGCAGCGGCACCATCTGCGTCAAGCATACATGTTGTAAGGCATAGACATTAAGCTACCTTATCGGGTGTCCACGGAGAAGCTGCATACCTTGTGACTCGTCAAGCCGCTTATTGACAAGCGCAATGTCAGAATCCGCCACGTCAAATTGCCGCTTTAGTTCGGCAAATTCATCAGTCTGGCTTGCCATCGGACGCTTCGCCACCTACATAGGAAGAGCACATATTATACCTGGGATTATGATCCTCGGCGCGCTGTCATTTTTGACAATGCACCGAGTCTCAGGGGCTACTATCTATACAGGGCGCATTCTATATGCAAAACTGTCAGAAGGTACATCATTTTGCGTACCTCAAAACCCGTCAGTAAACTTATGACGGCGTCATGCAATCTGCTTTCAGCGGATGAAATCCTTTCAATCACCATACCCATTAGCACACGGTGATCTTCTGAGATAGACGCTCGCCCAAGCAGATCTTTCAGCTCCTCCGACCGTACACCAGTCTGTGCTAGACTCGTCCGATGGCCTTTTTCGAAGGCCGGACGTGGAGGGCTTTGAGGGGACATACGACTGCCTTCAAGCCCCGCCGGATTCGGAGAAACCCTCCGTGATGACACCTCAGGGTCGTCCGCCTCGCATGACGGTACGACAGGCGGAGGCGTTTCGCTCTCCATCATCTCCGGATCAAGATCCCCTGAAGACGAGCACTGCTAAGAAGGGCTGAGATCCGAACTACAAGGAAAAATTTCGGTTATCTTCAGAAATAAAACAGGGATTCTCTCATTTTAAGAAAACGCCCCTCTTTACTTATGGCCCGCTGGAGGGCTGATCTCCTTGGGGAAATAGTGCGGCCGGGGCATCTCCTGGCGCAGGACCCTCTGGCGAGGATTTCTTCCCCCGCTTCGAGGCCTTGGTCTCCGGATCTTCAGAAGCGGTCCTCTTCTCCCCTTGGAGGGAGGGATTGTCGATCCCTCCTTTCTTGATAAACTACTTCGCGGAGGCAGTAGCTCTCTTGTTCCCCCCTTCGCCTTCTTCAAAAGGTGCAGCCTCTAGCATCCTAGTTAACACAGGATCCGGCGTGGTCTCAGGGAGGGGGGCCGGACACTGAATTAGTTTTGCTTTCGCTATCCACTGCTGTTCAAGGGACAGCTCTTTTAAAGGCAAGTTTATGATAGATATACGGATAGCATGTCCGGGTACATGACTACTTACTTGAGTATCCGGGCGATTGCAGCTCAAACCTGCGTCCACGGTCAAGGCCCGACACATTGCTTGTGATCCGAAGAACAGTTGGTACATCTCCATGGGCGTTACGCCCATAAGATGTTGGAGAGATCGTGGTCACTCCGGATTGAACTCCCACAGGCGGAGGGGGCGAAATTTGTAGGGTAGGGTGCGACGAATCAGCATGACCTGCGCTACCACGACCAGATTGATCTCTCTCTCTAGGAGGTCTCGAATACGACCCTGCAACAAGGGCACGTCCTTGGACGCCCCCCAGTCGAGCCCTTTATTGACCCATGACACCAGCCGTGGTGGAGGACCCGAGCGAAAGGCAGGTGGCGCCACCCATTGGGTGCCCCTGGGAGCTGTGATATAAAACCACTCTTGTTGCCACAAACTGAGCTCCTCTTGAAAAGAGCCCTCGGGCCTTGGAGCGTCAACATTCTTGCTTATAACAGCCCCTCCGCACTTTGCCTGCTGCCCCCTGATCATCTTCGGTTCCACTTTGATGGTTTTGAGCCACAACCCAAAGTGAGGGGTAATGCGGAGGAAGGCTTCACATATGACGATGAACGATGAGATGTGGAGGATGGACTCCGGATCCAAGTCATGAAATTCCAGCCCATAATAAAACATGAGCCCCCTCACGAAGGGGTCCGTTGGGAAGCCTAAACCCCGAAGGAAGTGAGACATGAACACCACGCTCTCACCAGGCTTGGGAGTGGGAATAACCTGCCCTTGGGAAGGCAGCCTGTGCAAAATTTTGCCAGTTAAATATCGGGCGTCTCTCAGCTTTAGCACGTCTTCTTCCGTGACGGAGGAAGGCATCCACCAGCCTTGCAGGTCGGAGCCGGACATCCTCGGAGGTTCGAAGCGCCTGAATCTAGAGCTTTGGGTGTTGGAACTCGAGGCGAGGGGTGGATTCGATTGAGATTGAAAGAAAGGAGCGGGCCTTGGTCTCGTTATAAAGAGGTTGAATACCAAGAGCCCCCCCGTGACCGTTCGGGACTCGCCTTCGATAGAGGAGGCGCACCAACAGGCACGACTGGGTTACCCACACCCATATTGATGAGAATCCCGGAATAAGGGGACACAATCTCTGCTTTGACAATACGTGCCAAAGAAACCGCCTCGCTAAACATGCTGAGGTGGGACAGTAAAAACGATTCCAATAAAGGCTTGGCCATGGTGTGACGTCACGCCGCAAAATACGTCAGCAGATTGAATTTGTGTAAATATTATTCTCTCTACGGTGGTATGTGGAACTTATTTTGCAGAGCCGGACACTATCCTTGTGTTCAAAATCTTCTATGAAGTATTCGGAGGAGGAACCCGCCTTGCAATGCCGAAGACAATATGCGCGCCGGACTCGTCGTCATTGAAGCCTGGTTCAGGGGCTACTAAGGGAGTCCTGGATTAGGGGGTGTCCGGATAGCCGAACTATCACGTTGGCCGGACTCCTGGACTATGAAGATACAAGATTGAAGACTTCGTCCCGTGTCCGGATGGGACTTTCCTTGGCGTGGAAGGAAAGCTTGGCGATACAGATATGTAGATCTCCTACCATTGTAACCGACTCTGTGTAACCCTAACCCTCTCCGGTGTCTATATAAACCGGAGGGTTTTAGTCTGTAGGACGAACAACAATCATACCATAGGCTAGCTTCTAGGGTTTAGCCTCTTTGATCTCGTGGTAGATCTACTCTTGTACTATCCATATCATCAATATTAATCAAGAAGGAGTAGGGTTTTACCTCCATCGAGAGGGCCTGAACCTGGGTAAAAACATCGTGTCCCTTGTCTCCTGTTACCATCCGCCTAGACGCACAGTTCGGGACCCCCTACCCGAGATCCGCCGGTTTTGACACCGACATCGAGCGTGAATCATATAGTAGATATGATCAACATAATAATGTTCACCATTGAAAACTACTCCATCTCACGTGATGATCGGACATGGTTTAGTTGATTTGGGTCACGTGATCACTTAGATGATTAGAGGGATGTCTATCTAACTGGGAGTTCTTAAGTAATATGATTAATTGAACTTTAATTTATCATGAACTTAGTCTTGATAGTATTTTGCAAATTATGTTGTAGATCAATAGCTCGCGTTGTCTCTTCCCTATGTTTTTATATGTTCCTAGAGAAAACTAAGTTGAAAGATGATAGTAGCAATGATGTGGACTTGGTCCGTGATCTGAGGTTTATCCTCATTGCTGCACAGAAAAATTATGTCCTTGATGCACAACTAGGTGACAGACCTATTGCAGGAGCAGATGCAGATGTTATGAATGTTTAGCTAGCTCAATATGATGACTACTTGATAGTTTAGTGCACCATGCTTAACGACTTAGAATCGGGACTTCAAAGATGTTTTGAACGCCATGGACCAAATGAGATGTTCCAGGAGTTGAAGTTAATATTTCAAGCAAATACCCGAGTTGAGAGATGTCAAGTCTCCAACAAGTTCTATAGCTAAAAGATGGAGGAGAATAGCTCAAGCAGTGAGCATGTGCTCAGATTGTCCGAGTACTACAATCGCTTGAATCAAGTGGGAGTTAATCTTCCAGATAAGATAGTGATTGACAGAGTTCTCTAGTCACCATCACCAAGTTACTGGAACTTTGCGATGAAATATAGTATGCAAGGGATGAGGAAAACGATTCCCGAGCTCTTCGTGATGCTGAAATCAACGAAGGTAGAAATCAACAAAGAGCATCAAGTGTTGATGATTGACAAGACCACTAGTTTCAAGAAAAGGGCAAAGGGAAAGAAAGGGAACTTCAAGTAGAATGGCAAGCAAGTTGTCACTCCCGTGAAGAAACCCAAAGCTGGACCAAAGCCTGAAACTGAGTGCTTCTATTGCAAAGGAAATGGTCACTGGAAGCGGAAATGCCTTGAATATTTGGTGGATAAGTAGGATGGCCAAGTGAACAAGGGTATATTTGATATACAGGTTATTGATGTGTACCTTACTAGTGTTTATAGTAGCCCCTGGGTATTTGATACTTGTTCGGTTGCTAAAAATTAGTTACTCGAAACAGGAGTTACAGAATAAACAGACTAGTTGAGGGTGAAGTGACGATGTATGTTGGAAGTGGTTCCAAGATTGATATGACCATCATCGCACACTCCCTATACTTTCGGGATTAGTGTTAAACCTAAATAAATGTTATTTGGCGTTTGCCTTGAGCATGAATATGATTTGATCATGTTTATTGCAATATGGTTATTCATTCAAAGTTAGAGAATAATTGTTGTTCTGTTTACATGAATAAAACCTTCAATGGTCATACACCCAATGAAAATAGTTTGTTGGATCTCGATCATAGTGATACACATATACGCAATATTGATGCCAAAAGATGCAAAGTTGATAATCATAGTGCAACTTATTTGTGGCACTGCCGTTTGGGTCATATCGGTGTAAAGCACATGAAGAAACTCCATAAAGATGGACTTTTGGAATCACTTGGTTATGAATCATTTGATGCTTGCGAATCGTGCCTTTTGGGCAAGATGACTAAAACTCCATTTTTCGGAACAATGGAACGAGCAACAAACTTGTTGGAAATAATACATACTGATGTATGCAGACCAATGAGTATTAAGGCTCGTGGCGGGTATCGTTATTTTCTGACCTTCACAGATGATTTGAGCAGATATGGGTATATCTAATTGATTAAACATAAGTCTAAAACAGTTGAAAGGTTCAAAGAATTTCAGAGTGAAGTGGAAAATCATCGTAACAAGAAAATAAAGTTTCTGCGATCTGATCGTGGAGATGAATATTTGAGTTACGAGTTTGGCCTTCAGTTAAAACAATGTGGAATAATTTCACAAACTCATGCCACCTAGAACACCACAGTGTAACGGTGTGTCGAACGTCATAACCGCACTTTATTTGATATGGTGCGATCAATGATGTCTCTTAACGATTTACCAATATCGTTTTGGGGTTATGCATTAGAGATAGCTGCATTCACATTAAATAGGGCACCATCCGTTGAGACGACACCGTATGAACTATTGTTTAGCAATAAACCTAAGCTACCGTTTCTTAAAGTTTGGAGTTGCGATGCTTATGTGAAAAAGTTTTCAACCTGATAAGCTCGAACCTAAATCGGAGAAATGCGTCTTCATAGCATACCCAAAGGAGACTGTTGGGTACACCTTCTAATCACAGATCCGAAGGCAAAATATTCCTTGCTAAGAATGGATCCTTTCTAGAGAAGGAGTTTCTCTCGAAAGAAGTGAGTGGGAGAAAACTAGAACTTGATGAGGTAATAGTACCTTCTCACGAATTGGAAAATAGTTCATCACTGAAATCAGTTCCAGTGATGCCTACACCAACTAGTGAGGAAGCTAATGATGATGATCATGAAACTTCAAATCAAGTTACTATAGAACCTCATAGGTCTTCTAGAGTACGGTCCACACCAGAGCGGTACGGTAATCATATTCTAGAAGTCATTTTACTAGACCATGATAAACCTATGGACTATGAGGAAGCGATGATGAGCCCAGATTCCGCGAAATTGTTTGAGGCCATGAAATCTGAGATGGGATCCATGCATGAGAACAAAGTGTGGACTTTGGTGGACTTGCCCGATGATCGGCAAGACATAGAAAATAAATGGATCTTCAAGAGGAAGACATATGCTGATAGTAGTGTTACTATCTACAAAGCTCAACTTGTCGCAAAAGGTTTTTCGACAAGTTCAAGGTGTTGAATACAATGAGAGTTTCTCACTCGTATCGATGCTTAAGTCTGTCCGAATCATGTTAGCAATTGCCGCATTTTATGATTATGAAATTTGGCAAATGGGTGTCAAAATTGCATTCCTGAATGGATTTCTGGAAGAAGAGTTGTATATGATGCAACCAGAAGGTTTTGTCGATCCGAAAGGTGCTAACAAACTGTGCAAGCTCCAGCGATCCATTTATGGACTGGTGCAAGCCTCTCGGAGTTGGAATAAATGCTTTGATAGTTTGATCAAAGCATATGGTTTTATACAGACTTCTGGAGAAGCTTGTAATTACAAGAAAGTGAGTGAGAGCTCTGTAGCATTTCTGATATTATATGTGGACAACATATTGTTGATTGGAAATGATATAGAATTTCTCGATAGCATAAAAGGATACTTGGATAAAAGTTTTTCAATGGAAAACCTCGGTGAAGCTGCTTACACATTGAGCATCAAGATCTATAGAGATAGATCAAGACGCTTGATAAGATTTTTCAATGAGTACATACCTTGATAAGTTTTTGAAGTAGTTCAAAATGGAACAGTCAAAGAAGGAGTTCTTGCCTGTGTTGCAACGTGTGAAGTTGAGTAAGACCCCAAACCTGACCATGGCAGAAAATAGAAAGAGAATGAAAAGTCATTTCCTATGCCTCAGTCATAGGTTCTATAAAGTATGCTATGATGTGTACCAGACCTAATGTATACCTTGTTCTGAGTTTGGCAAAGGAGTACAATTTTGATCTTAGAGTAGATAACTGGACAGCGGTCAAGAATATCCTTAGTGAGGCTAAGGAAATATTTCTCTATTATGGAGGTGATAAAGAGCCCATCATAAAGAGTTACATCGGTGCAAGCTTTTACACCGATCCAGATGACTCTAAGTCTCAATCTGGATACATATTGAAAGTGGGAGCAATTAGCTAGAGTAGCTCTGTGCAGAGCATTGTAGACATAGAATATTTTGCAAAGTACATATGGCTCTGAATATGACAATCCCGTTGACTAAACTTCTCTCACGAGCAAAACATGATCATACCATAGTACTCTTTGGGTGTTAATAACATTGCAATGTGAACTAGATTATTGACTCTAGTAAACCCTTTGGGTGTTTGTCAAAACTGGCGGATCTCGGGTAGGGGGTCCCGAACTGTGCGTCTAGGCGGATGGTAACAGGAGACAAGGGACACAATGTTTTTACCCAGGTTCGGGCCCTCTCGATGGAGGTAAAACCCTACTCCTGCTTGATTAATATTGATGATATGGGTAGTACAAGAGTAGATCTACCATGAGATCACAGAGGCTAAACCCTAGAAGCTAGCCTATGGTATGATTGTTGTTCATCCTACGGACTAAAACTCTCGGGTTTATATAGACACGGAGAGGGCTAGGGTTACACAAAGTCGGTTACAATGGGAGGAGATCTACATATCGTATCGCCAACCTTGCCTTCCACGCCAAGGAAAGTCCCATCCGGACACGGGACGAAGTCTTCAATCTTGTATCTTCACAGTCCCGGAGCTTGGCCAAAGGTCATAGTACGGCCATCCGGACACCTCCTAATCCAGGACTCCCTTAGTAGCCCCTGAACCAGGCTTCAATGACGACAAGTCCGGCGCGCAAATTGTCTTCGGCATTGCAAGGCGGGTTCCACCTCCGAATACTTCATAGAAGATGTTGAACACAAGGATAGTGTCCGGCTCTACAAAATAATTTCCACATACCACCATAGAAAGAATAATATTCGCACAAATCTAATCTGCTGACGTATTCCATAGCGTGACATCATGTCACAACCAAGCCTTTATTCGAATCGTTTTACTGTCCCATCTCAGCGTGTTTAGCGAGGCGGTTTCCTTGGCACGTCTTGTAAAGCAGAGATCGTGTCCCCTTATTCCGGGATTCTCATCAATACGGGCGTGGGTAACCCAACCGCGCCATTAATCACGACGCTTGGGAGATAAGCGAGTTTTGCTAGGCTGGTGGGGGCACATAGTTTCGGCCGCCCATATAAGGGGATAAGGACCCACCCTTTCCATCTACGCCTTCCTCTTCCTTCGCTTATCCATTGCTGCGCACTTGAGATCCAGCGCCCAAGTCTGCATTTCCTACCTCAACCTTCTCCAATCATGTCCGGAGCGGGAGGTAGGTGGATGGCTTCCTCCGTCATGGAGGGGCAAATCAAAAAGCTAAGGAAAGTCGGATACTTGTCCAACAACATCGCGCACCGGCTCCCAAATGAGGGGTAGCTCATCCCCACCCCCAGGCCCCATGAGAGGGTCATGTTTCTCCGCATTTTCTCCATGGACTGGGCTTTCCTCTTCACCCATTTGTCCGGGGGCTCATGTTCTACTACGGCCTGGATTTCCACGACCTGGCCCCGAACTTCATCCTCAACATCTTGGCGTTTATCGTCGTGTGCGAGGTCTTCCTCCGCATCCAGCCCCACTTCGGCTTATGGCTGAAGACCTTCATTGTCAAGTTGCAGGTTGTGGGCGGCCGACAAGCGGAGTGCGGAGGCGCCATGGTGGGCAAGATGGCCAATGTCACATGGCTCGAGGGCTCCTTTGTGGAAACCATCAAAGGGTGGCAATCGGGGTGGCTCTACATCACCGAGCCGTGTGACCCTAAATGGGCAGCGGCCCCCGAGTTCCGATCTGGCATCCCTAGGCGGCTCACCTCATGGAAAGAGACGTGCCTGTCGTGGGGTAATCCGGAAGAGGCGACCGGACTCCAAACCTGCGTCCAGAACCTGATGGACAAGAAGGTTAAATTCGTCAACGTGGTTCAGGTCATGCTCTCCCGCCGGATCCTCCCTTGTCAATGCGGGCTTTTAATCTGTGGGAATTCGACCCGGCCCAGCACCAAACTCTGTCCAGGCTCTTCGACACAATGCACGAAGATGCTTGGAAGGTGCTTTTCAAGAGCTCTGAGGTTCACCCTCCCACTACCGAGGATCGCGGATTCTGCGTGATGCGCCAAGCCAGTGCGGTAAGCTTAGTTTACACATTACAGGGAACTTGTTTTTCATAGTTTGACTCTATGCGGGATCTAAACTCCTATTCCTTTAACAGGACTGGCAGAAGAAGGCCGGACAGATCGCCTGTCCGGATCCCTTGCCCGAAGGACCAGGAGACGCACACTTGACGAAGCTGCTGGTCCCGGCACCCCACGTGGTGCCGGAGAAGAAGGCCAAGAAGAAGGCCATGGGAACTCGAAGGAGCTCCCGGCGACTGGCGGTGTCGGACTCATCGCCCGACGACCCCAAAGCGCACTCCTTCTCCGAAGACGAGGAGGAGGAAGAAGAAGCCTCTCCCCCTCCAGCGGGGGGAGGAAAGAAAAGGAAGGCCGCCCCAACTGGGGAGGCCGGAGGGTCCAAAAAGGGGAAGACCCTTCTCGCGGACTACGCCTCCGATGCCGAAGACGACGGAGAGGAGTGGCCATCCAGGGCCAAGCCCCTGGCAAAATCGTAAGTATCCGGATACCAGAATAACTCACGGCATTCCTTTATTGCACAGTACCTTCTGACGCCGAATATAATCATGCAGTCCGCCCAAGGCTCAGCTCGATGATTCGTCGAGTGGCTCCCTAGACTCGTCAGATATGAATAGTCTTTCACTCCCGACGGCTTCCTCCCCCCGCCCTACGGACGAAGCCGAGGTGGAGTCCCAAAAGGGGCTGAGACAGGAGGAGGTGGTCCTGGAGGCGCAGCAAGGCGACCTCCCGGACTCCAGGCCCAAAGGGGATAAAACCCTGGAGGGATCTAAGTCCAGCCCTGGTCCGGACACCACACCGGAACCTTCAGTGGTTCTGGAGTCCGGCAGGCAAGCCTACGACACCGGCGGCCTCCGTCCAACCGGAGGCGCCGGACAATTTGCTAGAGGTGCTTAACGGAGCCTCCATCAACGAGGAGCACCGCACTATTATGAGTGCGGTGATCGAGAAGGTTAAGTCCGCCAAGAGCGGGCTGACAGAAGCCCGTGCCAGCCTTCTAACAGGCTTCGAGGTCTGTATTTAAAACATGTAAAAATGTTACCGCATAGACAATAGCCCCTGATGCTCAGTTTGGTGTTCAGAAAGAAAAACCGGACTGAGGATCCAAAAAGATATACGCAGGAGTTAACATAAAAATGTCAATATGGGGATGCAGGCCGTGCTGCTGACCTCTGCCGCACTAACTGCAGAGGTCGATGCATTGAAGAAGAGCCTCAAGCGGTCCGAGAACGAGCTCGGCCTTGCCAAGAAGCAGCTCGAGGACAAGGAAGGTAGGTAGTACCTTATGTAAGGGTATATAAAAATACATGGTTGCAAATAGTGACAGGACCAACGTGAATGTGACAGGGGCCACAACCGAGGTGGCGACCCTGAAGGAAGCGCTGTCCAAGGCCGAAGATAATGCGGCCATGGAGCGCACCGAGCGAGAGAAACAAGAGGCGCGGGTGGCGGAGGTGCGGCAAGAGCTCAATGCTCTCATGAAGAAACACGAGAGTTTAGAGCTTGACTCAAAGACGCGAGAGTCCGAGCTTGCCTCGGCACTTGAAAGTGCCAAATATGCCAAAGCCGAAGCCCAAAAAGTCCTCCAGGAGATTGAGGCGATGAAAAAGATAGCGACGGGTAAGGCATTCTTTATGCAAAGCAAGCATGTGAAAGTGAATTACGTGTTATTTACCCGAATCCGGAGCTCTCCAGGAGCATTCGCAGATCTGCCCTGCAGTGTGTCCGACGCCACTGCATTCTACTGAGCCGAAGAAGGGAGCTCGATGGGGAAGGTGTTCTGGTCCCAGTATGCTGAGACCGGACGCCTGGTGCCCTTGAGCGACCAGCTGAAGCAGCTGGTCGAGCTCCATAAGGTGGCCGAACAGGCCATGAAGGGCCTTATAGGCCGGTTGTGGCCTGGGGAGGTCCTGCCTGAGAGCTACTTCGGGCTGGTGAGGCGGCTGGTGGATGCCTGTCCACGGCTTGAAGTCATCAAGCGCTCCGTATGCATCGAAGGCGACCGTAGGGCTCTTGCCCGTGCTAAAGTGCACTGGGGCAAGCTGGATGCTAAGAAGCTGGTCACAGAAGGGCCACTGGAGGGGAAGGAGCATCGCATGCCCGAGATGTATTATGAGGGTGTCCTGAAGGGTGCCCGCCTTGTGGCGAATGAATGTACCAGGGATGTAATTTTTGAGTAAACTCGCTCGTGTTTATCCTATGCGCTGAAAACTTGTTCATATGCGCTAAGCAATGCTTTTTGAATTTAAAACATTACCTTGTGTGCGGCCGTTTATTAAATCTAAGAGATGCAAGTCGTTGGCTTCTACCCCCATGCCGCGAGTGCTGGGGTGTTCGGGATAAACCTGAGCGCTCTTGTTCCCATTCTTGGGTCCTTCGAGGGAGGCGCTCAGCACAACGAACAAGGCAATTGGACTTATAATGCTTTATCACTCTCACTTAGCCATAGAATTCTATAATTTTAAATTTCGGCGAAGCCCCTAGTATTCGGAAGACCGAGTTCGGGGCGCTATCCACGCCTAGGCCGGACAAAGCCAGCTCCTCGCTCTAAGCGGCATAAGTCTTTAAGGACTCGAAAAACCTCGCGAACAGCGACTGACTCTCGCCCTATCATGACGGTCAGTTTTAGCTTTCTCTACTGAGGTGTTAACCCAGCTCAACTAGGGCACAATCGCAGTAGTGCTCCGAGCGCTACCTTAGCCGATATAGCGGAACGTAAGGTACCAAAACATGGGAGCCGGGCAAACCCAACTATTGACCCAAGACATGATTCAGAGCCGATGTATATAATGCTATAAGTTCGGGGTGCCGCACTCATGAGAGTGTTCGGTCTTCTCACACCGTATTCTGGAGTAATTAAGCCCCTGGTGTATTGGCCGTACCAAAGTGTACGGTTGCATAATGTCATAACTGAACATATGTAAAAAATAAATGCAATAATAGACAAGAGCTATATATTGTTTATTAAAGGGCTGCTATGAGAGCAGGACAATACAAATAGTGCGATGAGCAAGAGACGGGATTATTTGACATGTCCCCCTCCCGGGGAAAGCTGCGAGACTTTAAGTAAGACAGGTATTTAGCTCGTTATAGAGAGCACCTAGACATTCGACGTGGCTTGTTGTCTCCCTAGCTGTTGCATCGTGTGTTTGGTGGTTGTACTGCCAGACAGGTCTTCCGAATAGTAGAGTCCTAAAAGTAAAAAAAAAGAAAAATCACAAAATCGGGAGCCCCTAGTGCGGTTGAGCCGCATTCTGGGCATGCCGTGGTTGTGCCCCTCCCCTTCTTCCCATGGTATTTCTAGAGCGTAATTATGTACGCGTGGTACTGGTTTCGCGAGTTTGCGAGGGTTGGGGTTGGGGCCACACTGCTATGCTAGCTCGGAACGTGCCAGACGATCTCATTGTAGGTTACTCCGGGCGCGCTTGACGGTGTCTGGCCGCTGAACAGCCGGACTGGAGAATTGCCTTGAGAGGCTACTTTGTACTTCCGCCGTGAGGGCCGCCGTGTGCTCCTCTGTTCGGAGAGAGCATTCGGTGTTTCCATTGACCGTGATGACTTCTCGAGGGCCTGGCATCTTGAGCTTGAGATATGCGTAGTGCGGCACCGCATTGAACTTTGCAAATGCGGTTCGCCCAAGCAAGGCGTGATAGCCACTGCGGAACGGGACTATGTCAAAGATTAACTCCTCGCTTCAGAAATTATCCGGGGATCCGAAGACCACTTCGAGTGTAACTGAGCCTGTACAGCTGGCCTCTACACCTGGTATGACGCCTTTAAAGGTCGTCTTTGTGGGTTTAATCCTTAAGGGATCTATGCCCATTTTCCGCACTGTATCCTGATAAAGCAGGTTCAGGCTGCTGCCACCGTCCATGAGGACTCTAGTGAGGTGAAATCCGTCAATGATTGGGTCTAGGACCAATGCGGCGAATCTGCCATGATGAATGCTAGTGGGGTGGTCCCTTCGATCAAAAGTGATCGGGCAGGAGGACCATGGGTTGAACTTTGGGGCGACTGGCTCCAACGCATATACGTCCCTGAGCGCACGCTTCCGTTCCCTCTTGGGGATGTGGGTTGCGTATATCATGTTCACCGTCCACACTTGTGGGGGAACGCCCTTCTGTCCTCTGTTGTTCGGCGGCCGGGGCTCCTCCTCGTCATCGCTATGCAGTCCCTTGTCTCTGTTTTCGGCACTTAACTTGCCTGCCTGCTTGAACACCCAACAATCCCTGTTGGTGTGATTGGCCGGTTGTTCGGGGGTGCCGTGTATCTGGCACGAGCGATCGAGTATCCGGTCTAAACTGGATGGGCCCGGAGTATTTCTTTTGAGTGGCTTTTTTCGCTGACCGGGTTTAGAGCCTCTGAATCCAGCATTAACTGCCGTATCCTCAGTATTGTCGCTGTTAATGAGGCGCTTGTTCTTGTTGCGACGCGACCTGCCATTGTTGTCCTTGGTATCCGAATTACTAGGGCTCTTGGTCATGTTATTGCTACGAGCTAGCCAGCTGTCTTCTCCCGCGCAAAAGCGGGTCATGAGTGTCATAAGGGCTGCCATGGATTTCGGCTTTTCCTGTCCTAGGTGCCAGGCAAGCCATTCATCTTGGATGTTATGCTTGAAGGCTGCGAGGGCCTCTACGTACGGACAGTCGACTATTTGATTTTTCTTGGTTAGGAACCGTGTCCAGAATTGTCTGGCCGATTCCTCTGGCTGCTGAATTATGTGGCTTAGGTCATCGGCATCTAGTGGTCGCACATAGGTGCCCTGGAAATTTTCAAGGAATGCGGATTCCAGGTCCTCCCAGCAACCAATTGACTCTGCTGGCAACCTGTTAAGCCAATGCCGAGCCAGTCCTTTAAGCTTGAGTGGGAGGTATTTGATAACGTGTAGATCATCACCACGGGCCATGTGGATATGAAGGAGATAATCCTCGATCCATACCGCAGGATCTGTTGTGCCATCGTATGATTCGACGTTTACGGGTTTAAAACCCTCGGGGATTTGATGATCCATTTCTTCATCTGTGAAGCATAGTGGGTGTGCGGCGCCTCTGTACTGGGCTATATCACGACGTAGCTCGAATGAGCTTTGTCTGTTGTCTTCGGCCTGGCCGTATTTTCCATATCCGGCGTGACGGTTATCGTCATGTGTTGTGGGGCGCCCACGCGATCCGTAGATCGATCTTGTTTGCCTTGCCTTGTCCTCCAATATGTCTCGCAGGTCTGGCGCGTTTCCCCGTGCCTTGGTACTTTTTGAGCGGCGCCGGGGTGCGGCTTGAGTTGATGGCCGAAAGGCCTCTCTGTCGCGGCCACGGGGTGGCCGATCGGCCGCATCATACGCTGGTGATGTAGGTTTAGTTGCTTCCTCCTCTAGTTGGGGTAGCAGCCTGCACTTTGGGTAGCTCTTGGAGGGGCGTTCGAGTTTGTACTCTTTGGCAGTGAGGACTTTCGTCCATCTGTCGGCTAGCAAGTCTTGGGCAGCTCTAAGCTGCTGGTGTTTTCTCTTGAGGCTGCTTGCTGTGGCCATGAGCCTACGTTTGAAACGCTCTTGTTCGACGGGGTCCTGTGGCACGACAAATTCGTCGTCGTCGAGGCTTGCTTCATCTTCGGAGGGAGGCATGTAATTATCGTCCTCGACCTCTCTGTCTGCCGCTCTCTCATGAGGGCTGGCTTCTCCATCCTCATGCGCTGAATCCTGCTGGAGGGGGTTGTCTTCGGCATTGTCCGGGGTGTTATTGTCTCCGGTGCCGGACTCGCTGTTTTTGCTTTGGCGGGATTTAGAGCGGCGCCGCTGACGCCGGCGCTTAGGCTGTTTCTTGGAGGGGTCATCCTCCGTTGTTCCATCGCCATCCCCTTCTTTTGGCGTGTCCACCTTGTATATGTCGTATGATGAGGTGGCTTTCCAGTGCCCTATAGGTGTTGGTTCTTGGTTTACTCCTTCATCGGCATCCATACCGTCGATGTCTTCGGAGTCGAAGTCGAGCATGTCGGTTAAATCATCGACAGTGGCTACGAAGTGGGTGGTGGGTGGGTTTCGAATTTCTTCGTTGTCCGCATCCCAACCTTGCTGACCATAGTCCGGCCAGGGCTCTCCTGATAAAGAGAGAGACTTTAGTGAATTCAGGATGTCGCCAAAGGGCGAGTGTTGAAAGATATCCGCGGCAGTGAACTCCATGATCGGAGCCCAATTGGGTTCGATCGGGAGGGGTGCGGAAGATTCGGAGTCCGGAACGGAGTCCGGCACCTTGGAGTCACGAGCTCCACGAAGGACAAGATTGGTGTTTGGCTCGATCACCATAGAGATTGCAGCCCCCGAGGCGGCATCCAGCCACCCGTCCTCGATCGGCGCAGTCGGCTCCGAGCTAAGGGTCGGAGCGGACACCTGAGCGACGCTCTGGGAACTATCCGGCGGCAGAGCTAGATCATGCCCATCGTGACAGTGTGATGCGCTCGGCTGTGGCTCGAATCCGTCGAAGATCAAGTCTCCGCGGATGTCAGCCATGTAGTTTAAACTTCCAAATCTGACCTGATGGCCAGGGGCGTAGCTTTCGATCTGCTCCAGATGGCCAAGTGAATTGGCCCGCAATACAAAGCCGCCGAATACGAAGATCTGTCCGGGGAGAAAAGTCTCACCCTGGACCTCGTCGTGGTTGATGATCGAAGAAGCCATCGGGCCTAAAGGTGACGACATAGAGGAACTCTCAATGAAAGCACCAATGTCGGTGTCAAAACCGGCGGATCTCGGGTAGGGGGTCCCGAACTGTGCATCTAGGCGGATGGTAACAGGAGACAAGGGACACGATGTTTTTACCCAGGTTCGGGCCCTCTCGATGGAGGTAAAACCCTACTCCTTCTTGATTAATATTGATGATATGGGTAGTACAAGAGTAGATCTACCACGAGATCAGAGAGGCTAAACCCTAGAAGCTAGCCTATGGTATGATTGTTGTTCGTCCTACGGACTAAAACTCTCCGGTTTATATAGACACCGAAGAGTGTTAGGGTTACACAGAGTCGGTTACAATGGGAGGAGATCTACATATCGTATCGCCAAGCTTGCCTTCCACACCAAGGAAAGTCCCATCCGGACACGGGACGAACTCTTCAATCTTGTATCTTCATAGTCCGGGAGTCCGGCCAAAGGTCATAGTCCGGCCATCCGGACACCCCCTAATCCAGGACTCCCTCAGTGTTGATCACATGACAATGTGAAATATGGGTATTAATCACATACATATGTGAATATTGGTGTTAAATCACATGGTGATGTGAACTAGATTATTGACTCTAGTGCAAGTGGGAGACTGAAGAAAATATGCCCTAGAGGCAATAATAAAGTTATTATTTATTTCCTTATTTCATGATAAATGTTTATTATTCATGCTAGAATTGTATTAATCGGAAACATAATACATGTGTGAATACATAGACAAACATAATGTCACTAGTATGCCTCTACTTGACTAGCTCATTGATCAAAGATGGTTGAGTTTCCTAGACATAGACATGAGTTGTCATTTGATTAACGGGATCACATCATTAGGAAAATGATGTGATTGACTTGACCCATTCCATTAGCTTAGCACTTGATCGTTTAGTATGTTGCTATTGCTTTCTTCATGACTTATACATGTTCCTATGATTATGAGATTATGCAACTCCCGTTTACCGGAGGAACACTTTGTGTGCTACCAAACGTCACAACGTAACTGGGTGATTATAAAGGAGCTCTACAGGTTTCTCTGAAGGTACATGTTGAGTTGGCGTATTTCGAGATTAGGATTTGTCACTCCGGTTGTCGGAGAGGTATCTCTGGGCCCTCTCGGTAATGTACATCACTATAAGCCTGGCAAGCAATGTGACTAACGTGTTAGTTGTGGGATGATGCATTACATAACGAGTAAAGAGACTTGCAGGTAACGAGATTGAACTAGGTATTGAGATACCAACGATCGAATCTCGGGCAAGTAACATACCGATGACAAAGAGAACAACATATGTTGTTATGCGGTTCGACCGATAAAGATCTTCGTAGAATATGTAGGAGCCAATATGGGCATCCAAGTTCCGCTATTGGTTATTGACTAGAGAGGTGTCTCGGTCATGTCTACATAGTTCTCGAACCCGTAGGGCCTGCACGCTTAATGTTCATTGACGATATAGTATTATATGAGTTATGTATGTTGGTTACCGAATGTTGTTCAGAGTCCCGGATGAGATTACGGACAAGATGAGGAGCTCCGGAATGGTCCAAAGGTAAAGATTCATATATTGGATAATATGGTTAGGCCAAGGGGTCAAGCCCATGAGGCTTTAGGTCGGTGCAAAAGGAGTTTTGCGGAGGCCAGGGGGCCAAACGCCGGAGACCCTGGCGTCTGGCCCTGGGCCAGACGCCGAGGCCCATGGCGTCTGGGCCAGACGCCAAGGATTGTGCCATTTGGTCCTGGAGTCTGAGTGGGACTCTTTCCATTCGGGCAAAACCGACTTTGAGGAGGCTTTTGCTCTTTCAACCCCAAGGCTCAACATATAAATAGAGGGGAGGGCTAGCACCAAAGACACATCAAGAAACACCAAGCTGTGTGCCGGCAACCCCGTCCCCTCTAGTTTATCCTCTATCATAGTTTCCGTAGTGCTTAGGCGAAGCCCTGCGGAGATTGTTCTTCACCAACACCATCACCATGCCGTCGTGCTGCCGGAACTCATCTACTACTTCTCCCATCTTGCTAGATCGAGAAGGCGAGGACGTCATTGAGCTGAACATGTGCTGAACACGGAGGTGCCGTACATTCGGTACTTGATCGGGGCGGATCGTGAAGGTGTACAACTACATCAAGCATGTTGATAAACGCTTCCGCTTAGCGATCTTCAAGGGTATGAAGATACACTCTCCCCTCTCGTTTCTATGCATCACCATGATCTTGCGTGTGCGTAGGATTTTTTTTGAAATTACTATGTTCCCCAACACTTATCACACCCGATCATCACGTGGCATCTCGGTACGACGAACTGTAGCAATGATGCATACTCAGGGAGAACACTTATACCTTGAAATTTAGTAAGGGGTCATCTTATAATGCTACCACCGTACTAAGCAAAATAAGATGCATAAAAGGTAAACATCACATGCAATCAAAATATGTGACATGATATGGCCATCATCATCTTGTGCTCATGATCTCCATCACCGAAGCATCGTCATGATCTCCATCGTCATCGGCTTGACACCTTATCTCCATCGTAGCATCGTTGTTGTCTTGCCAACTATTGCTAATACGACTATTGCTGCCGCTTAGTGATAAAGTAAAGCAATTACATGTCGATTGCATTTCATACAATAAAGCGACAACCATATGGCTCATGCCAGTTGCCGATAACTGTGTTACAAAACATGATCATCTCATACAACAATTTATATCTCATCATGTCTTAACCATATCACATCACAACAAGCCCTGCAAAAACAAGTTAGACGTCCTCTACTTTGTTGTTGCAAGTTTTACATGGCTGCTACAGGCTTCTAGCAAGAATCGTTCTTACCTACGCATCAAAACCACAATGATTTTTTGTCAAGTGTGTTGTTTTAACCTTCAACAAGGACCGACCATAGTCAAACTCTATTCAACTAAAGTTGGAGAAATGGACACCTGCCAGCCACCTATGTGCGAAGCACGTCGGTAGAACCAGTCTCATGAATGCGGTCATGTAATGTCGGTCCAGGACACTTCATCCAACAATACTTCCGAATCAAGTATGATGTTGGTGGTAAGCAATATGACTATTATCGCCCACAACTCATTGTGTTCTACTCGTGCATATATCATCTACGCATAGACCTGGCTCTGATGCCACTGTTGGGGAACGTGGTAATTCAAAAAAAAAATTCTACGATCACGTAAGATCTATCTAGAAGATATATAGAAACCAGAAGGGAGAGTGTGTCCACGTACCCTTGAAGCGTTTAGTAACGCGGTTGATGTAGTTGTGCGGTTTGACCGATAAAGATCTTTGTAGAATATGTAGGAGCCAATATGAACATCTAGGTTCCGCTATTGGTTATTGATCGGAGATGTGTCTCGATCATGTATACATAGTTCTCGAACCCGTAGGGCCCACACGCTTAACATTCACTGATGATTTGTATTATGAGTTATGTGATTTGATGATGGAAGTTTGTTCGGAGTCCCGGATGAGATCACGGACATGACGAGGAGTCTTGAAATGGTTGAGACATAAAGATTGATATATTGGAAGATTATGTTCGGATACCAGAAAGGTTTCGGAAAGGTTCGGACATTTTCCGTAGTACCGGGAGGTTACCTGAACCCCCCAAGGGAAGTAGTGAGCCTTCATGGGCCATAGTGGAAACGAGAGGAGGGACGCAGGGTGGCCATGCACCCCCTCTTGGCAGGTCCGAATTGGACTAGGGAGGGGGCGGCGCCCTGCTCTTTCCTTCTCCCTCTCCTACTCCTTCCCTCTCTCCCCTCTTGGAAAAAGGAATGGGACTCCAACTAGGATGGGGAATCCTAGTTGGACTCCCCCTATGGGCGCGCCCCTCCTGGTCGCCGGCCTCCTCCCTCCCTCCTTTATATACAGGGGCAGGGGGCACCCAAAGCACAACATATAATCTCTTAGCTATGTGTGGTGCCCCCCTCCATAGTTTAACACCTCGGTCATATTGTCATAGTGCTTAGGCGAAGCGCTCCGCCGGTAACATCATCAACACCATCACCACACCGTCGTGCTGACGGAAATCTCCCTCGACCCTCTACTCGATCAAGAGCTTGAGAGACATCATCGTGCTGAACGTGTGCTGAACACGAAGGTGTCGAACATTCGGTACTTGGATCGGTTGGATCGTGAAGACGTTCAACTACATCAACCGCGTTACTAAACGCTTCTGCTTTCGGTCTACGAGGGTATGTGGACACACTCTCCCGTCTCATTGCTATGCATCTCCTAAATAGATCTTGCGTGATTGTAGGAAAATTTTGAATTACTACATTCCCCAACAGTGGTATCAGAGCCAGGTTTATGCGTAGATGATATATGCACAAGTAGAACACAAAGAGTTGTGGGCGATAATAGTCATACTGCTTACCACCAGCGTCTTACTTTGATTTGGTGGTATTGTTGGATGAAGTGGCCTGGACCGACATTACATGACCACGTCCATGAGACTGGTTCTATCGATGTGCTTTGCACATAATTGGCTGGCGGGTGTCTGTTTCTCCAACTTTAGTTGAATCGAGTTTGATTACGACCGGTCCTTTTTGAAGGTTAAAACAACACACTTGACGAAAAATCGTTGTGGTTTTGATGCGTAGGTAAGAACAGTTCTTGCTAGAAGCCCGTAGCAGCCACGTAAAACTTGCAACAACAAAGTAGAGGACGTTCAACTTGTTTTTCAGGGCTTGTTGTGATGTGATATGGTCAAGACATGATGAGATATAAATTGTTGTATGAGATGATCATGTTTTGTAACAGAGTTATCGGCAACTGGCAGGAGCCATATGGTTGTCGCTTTATTGCATGACATGCAATTGCCATGTAATTTATTTACTTTATCACTAAGCGGTAGCGATAGTCGTAGTAGCAATAGTTGGCGAGATGACAACGATGCTACGATGGAGATCAAGGTGTCAAGCCGGTGATGATGGAGATCATAACGATGCTTCAGTGATGGAGATCATGACGATGCTTTGGTGATGGAGATCATGAGCACAAGATGATGATGGCCATATCATGTCACATATTTTGATTGCATGTGATGCTTATCTTTTATGCATCTTATTTTGCTTAGTTCGACGGTAGCACTATAAGACGATCCCTCACTAAATTTCAAGGTATAAGTGTTCTCTCTGAGTATGCACCGTTGCTACAGTTCGTCGTGCTGAGACGCCACGTGATGATCGGGTGTGATAAGCTCTATGTTCACATACAACGGGTGCTAGCCAGTTTTGCATGTGCAGAATACTCGGGTTAAACTTGACGAGCCTAGCATATGCAGATATGGCCTCGGAACACTGAGACTGAAAGGTCGAACGTGAATCATATAGTAGATATGATCAACATAGAGATGTTCACCATTGAAAACTACTCCATCTCACGTGATGATCAGACATGGTTTAGTTGATATGGATCACGTGATCATTTAGATGACTAGAGGGATGTCTATCCAAATGGAAGTTCTTTAGTAATATGATTAATTCAACTTTAATTTATCATGAACTTAGTTCTGATAGTATTTGCAAATTATGTTGTAGATCAATAGCTCACGTTGTAGCTTCCCTATGTTTTTATATGTTCTTAGAGAAAACTAAGTTGAAAGATGATAGTAGCAATGATGCGGACTGGGTGCGTGATCTAAGGTTTATCCTCATTGCTGCACAGAAGAATTATGTCCTTGATGCACTGCTAGGTGACAGACCTATTGCAGGAGCAGGAGCAGATGCAGACGTTATGAATGTTTTGCTAACTTAATATGATGATTACTTGATAGTTTAGTGCACCATGCTTTACGGTTGATTAGAACCGAGACTTCAAAAACGTTTTGAACGCCATGAAGCATATGCGATGTTCCAAAGAGCTGAAATTGGTATTTCAGACTCGTGCCTGTGTCAAGAGGTATGAGATCTTTGACAAGTACTTCGCCTAATAAAATGGAGGAGAATTGCTTAGCTAGTGAGCATCTTCTCAGAATGTCTGGGTACTACAATCGCTTGAATCAAGTGGGAGTTAATCTTCTAGATAAGATAAGTGATTGACAGAGTTCTCTAGTCACCATCACCAAGTTACTGGAACTTCATGATGAACCATAGTATGCAAGGGATGACGAAAATGATTCCCAAGCTCTTCGTGATGCTGAAATCAACGAAGGTAGAAATCAAGAAAGAGCATCAAGTGTTGATGGTTAACAAGACCACTAGTTTCAAGAAAAAGGGCAAAGGGAAGAAGGGGAACTTCAAGAAGAATAGCAAGAAAGTTGCTACTCCCGAGAAGAAGCCCAAGTCTGGACCCAAGCTTGAAACTGAGTGCTTCTACTACAAAAGGAAATGGTCGCTAGAAGCGGAACTGCCCCAAACATTTGGCGGATAAGAAGGATGACAAAGTGAACAAAGGTATATTTGATATACAGGTTATTGATGTGTACCTTACTAGTGCTCGTTGTCGGTGTCAAAACCGGTGGCTCTCGGGTAGGGGGTCCCGAACTGTGCGTCTAAGGCTAATGGTAACAAGAGGCGGGGGACACAATGTTTACCCAGGTTCGGGCCCTCTCTATGGAGGTAATACCCTACTTCCTGCTTGATTGATCTTGATTAATATGAGTATTACGAGAGTTGATCTACCACAAGATCGTAATGGCTAAACCCTAAAAGTCTAGCCTATGATTAGGATTGTTGTCCTACGGACTAAACCCTCCGGTTTATATAGACACTGGAGGGGGCTAGGGTTACACAAAGTCGGTTACAGAGAAAGGAATCTACATATCTGAATCGCCAAGCTTGCCTTCCACGCAAAGGAGAGTCCCATCCGGACACGGGACGAAGTCTTCTATCTTGTATCTTCATAGCCCAACAGTCCGGTCATATGTATATAGTCCGGCTGTCCGAGGACCCCTTAATCCAAGACTCCCTCGGTAGCCCCTGAACCAGGCTTCAATGACGATGAGTCCGGCGTGCAGATTGTCTTCGGCATTGCAAGGCGGGTTGCTTCTCCGAATACTTCAAAGTAGATCTTGAACACAAGAATCGTGTCCGGCTCTGCAAAACAAATTCCACATACCACCGTAGAGAGTATAATATTCCACAAGTCCAATCCGCTAACAACTTTTCGTAGCGTGATATCACGCCACGACCTGGTCATTATTCGATCTGTTTTTTAGCCAGCCCCTCTGTATTTCGAGGCGCGGTTTCATTGACACGTCTTGTCAAAGCAGAGATCGTGTCCCCTTATCACGGGATTCTCATTAATACGGGCATGGATAACCCAACCGTGCCATCTGCATGGCGCTTGGGGAATTGGCAAGTTTTAAGGCGAGTGGGGAGGTGCATGACTTTTACTGCCTTTATAAAGGGATAAAGATTCATCCTAGTTCACCCACGCCTTCTCCTTCCTCTGCCCATCCATTCTCGAGCTCCAGCGCCCAAGCTCTTGCCTTCTCCGCCCAAAAAAGCACACCAATCATGTCCGGATCCGGAGTAGGAGGCAAGTGGATGGCCTCCTCCGTCAAGGAAAAGGACATCAAGAAGCTCCGGGAGGCCGAGTACTTGGCCAAGGGACAGATCGTCCCCACCCCGGAGCCCCAATAGAGGGTAGTGTTCCTCACACACTTCATCCGCGGGATGGGATTCCCTCTCCATCCGTTCGTCCGCGGGCTCATGTTCTACTACGGGCTAGACTTCCACGATCTGGCCCCCAAATCCATCCTCAACATATCGGCATTTATTGTCGTGTGTGAGGCCTTCCTCCGCATCCCACCTCACTTCGGGCTATGGCCGAAAACCTTCAATGTGAAGCCAAAGGTGGTGAGCGGCCAACAAGCAGAGTGCGGAGGCGCCATGGTGGGCAAGATGCCTAATGTCACCTGGCCCAAAGGCTCCTTCATGGAGACTGTCAAAGGATGGCAGTCGGGGTGGTTCTACATCACTGAGCCACGCAACACCAACTGGGCGGCGGCTCCCGCATTCCGATCCGGAGTCCCGATGCGGCTCACCTCCTAGCAAGAGAAGGGTCTGACCTGGGGCTCTTTGGATGAGCTGCCAACGCTCCAGACGCGTGTCTAGAGCATGATAAACAAGAAAGTCAAGATCGTCAACGTGATCCAGGTTATGCTCGTTCGCCGGATCCTTCCGTGCCAACATCGGACTTGGTATTTGTGGGAGTTCTATCCGGCCAAGCACCAGACGCTACTAGAGCTCTTCGGCACGATGCACGAAGATATCTGTAAGGTGCTCTTCAAGGCCAGCGAGACGCCACCGCCCATGACCGAGGACCATGGGCATAGCTTAACTCTCCTTGCTAATCCGGTAAGTTCTTTCATGTTTTCAAGGTGTACCCTTTACTTGCATATTGAGGAAGGCATCTAAGACTCCTTATCATTTTTTTCAAGACTGGATAGAGATAGCGGAGTGAATTAACTATCCGGCTCTGCTACCCGAAGGCCCAGAAACCCCGCTTCTAACGAAGATGTTGTTTTCGGCGCCTTATGAGGTGCCGGAGAAGAAGGCCAAGGGGACCAGAGGTGGTCTCTGCCGCAAGGGCACTTCGAACGCGACGTCTGAAGGCGCCAAAGCTCACTCCTTCATCGAAGATGACGAAGAAGAGGAGGAGGAGGAAGAAGAAATCCATTTGCCCCTGCAGGAGGGAGAAAGAAGAGGACGGCCTCCACGCATTTAGAGGTCGAGGCGTCCAAGAAGGGGAAAGCTTCCCTTCCAGACAACTCTGTAACGGCCACCGATAGCAGCTGGGAGTTGCAGCCGAGGGAGAAGCCCCTGGACAAATCGTAAGTGTCCGAACACGTTCATGTATCCGGCCTTTTTTGCTTCATTGCTTTAATGTGCTAAATTATGCATTTGTAGTCTGGCTCGGTCCAACCTCGAGCAGTCCTTATCTTTGGAGGACTCGCTGGATCTGGCCGCGATGGACAGCGGGACCCTTCCCTCGGCCTCCTCTCCCAACGACACGGATGGCACCGAGGCATCGTCCCGAAGGATCCTAGGTCTGGGAGAGAATCCAGAGGCCGTCAGGGAGGCGCCGGAGGGTGAAGCCTCGGCTGCCGGACACATGGGGGAGCAAACCCCCATGGATACTGACGATGGGGGCCATATCCAATTCGCCCCCCACCCCAATATTATTCTGGAGACCCATGTGGCTCCGGAATTAGGCAGGCTGCCTCTTTCGAAAGAGGGACGTGCGCCTATGCCACCAGTGACCTTTATCTATCCAGAGGCACCGGGCAGTCTGTTGGAAGCGCTACAAGCCGCTTCCATTGTAGACGAACACCATACCCTTATGGGTTCGGTGATTGAGAGCATCCTAGTCCGCGAAAAGCGGACTGATCGAAGCATGCACAGGCCTTTTAACAGGCTTTGAGGTCAGCGATGCAACTTTTTGAAAAGAATGTCACAGTATAGACAGTAGCCCTTGATACTCTGTCCGGTGTTCAAAAAGAAAAGCCGAACAGAGGATCAAATAAATTTCGCAGGAGTCTAATCTAAAATGTCTATGTGAATAAGCAGGCGTCACTGCTGGTTGTGACCTCTCATACTGCAGAAGTCTCTGGACTGAAGCAGAGTCTGGAGCAGGCCGAGGGTGAGCTCGATCGCGTGAAGAAGCAGCTAGAGGAAAGCAAAGGTATGAATTGAACCTTATCTAAATTCAGATATGATAAACGATTTGTTCTGACTGAAGTGTCATAACATTTGTTATGGGTAATGACTGAAGTAAAGGCCCTCAAGAAAGCGCTGGCCAAGGCCGAGGATAGGCGGCCAAGGAGCGGGCCGCACGCGAAAAGTATGAGGTCCGGGTCAATGAGGTTGAGCAAGAGCTCCAGGACGCAGTCAAAAGGTGTGAGTCCTTGGAGCGTGACTTTAAGGAGTAAGAGTCCGAACTTGCCAAGGCCCGCCAGAGCGCACACGATGCCCGAGCCGAAGCCCAGGGCGCCCTCCAAGAAATCCAGGCTGCCAAGAAGATCGCGGCGGTTAAGGCTTTTATAATGCAGAGCAAATATGTGAAGGAAAGGTTCCTCTTAGTGACCCGGATTTGGAGTTCTCCAGGCGCGTTTGCGGATCTGCCGTGCAGCGTATCAGATGGTGCGGAATTCTACCGAGCCGAAGAGGGGAGCTCGACGGAGAAGCTATTCTGGTCGCTATACCTTGCGCCAGAACATCCAGTGCCCTTTAGCGATCAGCTGAAACAGCTGGTCGAGCTGCATAGAGCGGCCAAACTAGCCATGAAGGATGTGATAATCTGGCTATGGCCTGCCGATGCCATTCCCAACAGCTACTTCGGACTCGTGAAGTGGCTTGTCAGCGCCTGCCCTTGGCTTGAAGGCATCAAGCGGCCTGTCTGCATTGAAGGCGCGAAAATGGCCTTTTCCCGTGCCAAGGTGCACTGGGCGAAGATGGACGCCACGAAGCTGATGACCGAGGGACCACCCACGGGCAAAGAGCACCGCACACCCGAACTGTATTATGATAGTGTTCTGGAAGGATACCGCCTTGTGGCAGAGCAATGTGCTAAGGATATCATATTCCCATGAATACACTCATGTTTATCCTGTCCTGTAATATGAAACAGATCTGTTATATAATATAATGTCTGTTATTTGAAATTTTACCTCCTGTGCGGCCATTTTATTAAATCTGAGAATTGGCTAGTCGTCAGCTTCTACCCCCACGTAGGTAGTATGGGGGTGTTCGGGATAAATCTAAACAATATTTATCCAAGGTTTTGGTCCTTTAAGGAGGTGTTTAGCGTAACGAACCAGGCAATCATACTATTCGGCTTTATTATTCCCACTTAGCCATAAGAGTTTGACAAGAAAAGTTTAGGCGTAGCCCCTAGTGTTCGGAAGTCCGAACTTGGGGCGCTATACACACCTAATCGGATAAAAATGGATTCGTCGCATAATGCGGAAAAAATCGCTAAAGATTTGAAACCTCTCGAATAGCTGACCGGCTCTCGTTGCATCATGACAGTCAGTTTTCGGCTTTCTCTACTGGGTGCTCATCTGGAAGAACTGGGACACAATCGCAGTAGTTCTCCCTTTACTACCCTAGCCGATATAGCGAAACGTAAGGTAGTAAGCACAAGAGCCGGGCAACCCAACTATTGACCAAAGACATGATTTGGAGCCGATGCATATAATGCTATAACTTCGGGGGGCGAACTATACTGTAAAAGTGTTCAGACTTTATTGCCGTATTGTGGGGCATGATGAAGCCCCTGGCGAATTAAGGCGTACCAGAGTGTATGCACATAATTAATAAGAGTATAAAGAAAAAAAGGAAAAAATCAAGTAATAAACTGATGCCGCCAACATTGAGCTGCAAATTATTTCCCATTGTAATTTGATTAATAAGTCAAGGCGTATTTATACAAGTAATGCGACAAGAAAATAGGGCTATTTGACATGCCACGACCAAGGGCGAGCTGCGTGTGGGTTTTTAAAATAGGTATAATGATCATTAGCAGAGACCACCTGGGAATTCCCTTGTACGTCAAAGCTTCGTGCCTTCTTGGAGTATCCGTCCCTTGATAGGTCCGATGATCAGGTTATCAGGAAAAGACCTGGGAAAAAAGAAACCTGAAGAGAAGAAAGAAATAGTAAAAGTGTGCGGGTCTAGGAGCGGTTGAGCCGCATTACGGACCACGGTCTTAGCTGTGCCTCCGTCCATGCCCATGGTATTTTAAGTGCGTAGTTATGTAGGTGCGGCATAAGTATCGCCGCTTGATTGGGACCGGGACGGAGGCCGAATTGCCAGTCCAGCTCTGGATGAGCTAGATTGTCCTGCTGCAGAGTAGTTCGGACTCTCTTTACGGTTTTCGGGAGCTTTACTGCCAAATTGAAGTTCTTCCTAAAAAGGCTGCTCTGTACTTCTGCTGCAAGGACCGCGGTGTGCTCCTCGGTACGGAGGGAGCGTTCCATGTTTCCATGGATTTTTATAACACCGCGTGGTCCGGGCATCTTGAGCTTGAGGTAAGCATAGTGTGGCACCGCATTGAAGCGAGCTAATGCGGTTCGTCCAAGTAGTGCGTGATAGCCACTACGGAAGGGGACGATATCGAAGATCAATTCTTTGCTTCGGAAATTATCCGGGGATCCGAAGACCACTTTCAGTGTGATTGAGCCCGTACAGCAGGCCTCTACACCTAGTATGACACCTTTAAAGGTGGTTTTTGTGGGCTTGATCCTTGAGGGATCGATACCCATTTTGTGCACTGTATCCTTATAGAGAAGGTTCAGGCTGCTGCCACCGTCCATGAGGACTCACGTAAGGTGGAATCCATCAATGATTGGGTCAAGAACTAGTGCAGCTGAACCACCATGACGGATACTGGTCGGATGATCCCTACGATCGAAGGTGATCGGACATGACGACCATGGGTTGTACTTTGGGGCGACTGGCTCCATCGCGTAGACATCCCTGAGTGCGCGCTTGGGCTCCCTCTTGGGGATATGGGTAGAGTATATCATATTCACCGTTTTGACTTGGGGAGGAGTAAATACAGTAATGCAAGAGCAAAAGAGTATGAACCATAGCTACAGAACCTGACCTAAGAACAAATCTTCTTCTCCTTTAAGCGTTGAGTTGGGATTCAGAGTGATGGTCCTCGTGCTTTGGGAACTGTAGTTCCCTTACTAACTACTCATGTTTGGGTGCTCTGTGGTGGAGACGGTGCTGTGTCAACTGGAACTGGGTTACTATCTGCCGGGGTTGGGGTTAGAAGGGGTGTAGCCGGTTCTCTGTCCAACTGGGTAGGGGTACAATCTGCGAGAGTCTGGGTTATGTGTGGTGGATCTGGTCCTTGGGCAAGTACAACCGTGGTTCTATCTGCATCAACTAGTAGCACTATCTTTTCTGAAGACCATGTTGTTACTCCCTTAGATACTGCCATCACCCTCTCCAATTCAAATGGCTGATAGACAAGAAAAGTAATTGAAAGTATAGACATTGTATGATAGACGGGTGCAATGGATAGTGGGGAATAATAGAGGGCATGAAATAATTCACATTTATGTTGTCTAACCAAACAGGATAGCACGACACAATTTCACATATATGATGGCTAACTAAACAGGATAGCATGACACAATTTCACATTATGATGGCTAACTAAAAAATATGGAAAGACATAGTTCAAAATATGATGACTATGTAAATAGGATGACTTGATATAACTATATAATGTGTTTATTAAATAGGTTGGCATGCCATAATTCACATACATTCTCGGATAGAATGCCATAATTCAAAATATGATGACTGTAAACACTAAACAGGATGAGATGATATAACTATATGATGTCTTTATTAAATGGGTTGCCATGCCATAATTCAGATAGATGATGTGTATGTACTATGTAAACATGATGGCATGATATAATTCAAATATATGATTTATATAGTAAGTAAGTAAGCAGATGGCAATCCATATATGACGTAAAAACTAAGCAATGCAAGACAGCATGCATGACATGGGTAATATAACCCTGCCAAGTTTGAGCATAGACCTCATGGGGAAAATAGGACTGGTCATCAGTCTCTGAATCCTCCTCTGAGGAGCTCTCTATAACCAGCAAGATGTCTACTTCAGCAGGTAGCATTGTCTTCTCTGAATACCTCGTTTTCACTCTAGATACTTCCATCACCGCTTCAAATGGCTGATGCACAGGAAGAGTAGTTGAATATACAAACTTTGTCGACAAATGGAACATGTAATACAAAAAATGATAGCATGATATAATTCACATACATGATGATTGGCTAAACAGCATGGCATTGCATAATTCACATATATAAAGCCTTTGCAACAAGATAGCATTGCATAATTCACATATATAATGTCTTGCAACAAGATGGCAATGCATAATTCACATATATGGTAATTAAACACTGAACAGGTGGCATTCACACAAAGCATGTCTAAACTAATCAAATGACATAGCAATGCGAGACACCATACGTACGATATGAGCAACAAAACCATGCCAAGTTAGAGCATACACCTCGGGGGAGGGGGGGATAGGACTGGTCATATGTCTTTGGATCCTCCTCTGAGGAGCTATCCTTAACCAATGAGATATGCGCTTTGTCAGATAGCATAGTCTGCTCTGAAGACCTTGTTTTCACTCTAGAATTTGCCATCACCGTGTCAAATGGCTGATGCACATGAAGAGCAGTTGAATGTACTAACATTGTTGACAAATGTAATATGTAACAAAAAAAGGATGGCATGATATAATTTACATAAAAGATGACTGGCTAAGCGGGATGGCATTGCAAAATTCACATATATGATGCCTGGCTAAACAATATGGCGTTGCATAATTCACATAAACGATGAATAAACTAAACGGATGGCATTCGCACAAAGGATGTCTAAACTAAGCAGATGGCATATTTGATGTATAAAGTAAGCAATGCAAGGCACCATATGCATGATATAACCAACATCGGCATGCCAAGTTAGAGCGAAGACCTCAGGGGGTAAATAGGAGTTGTCTTCTCCTTCTGAATCCCCCTCAGAACAGATATCTTCCTCTCGATTACAATCCGAAATGCATGGAGGGGGGCTGCCTTTGCGCCTACCATGGAGTGACGTCTGCATGAAATTTTATTTCCATGCAAGGCTCGTCTCTTTTGCTCTACATGTTCAGTTCCATTGTTTACAATAACTGTCATGCATAGGAATAAAACATAGTGATATTATGTAAGGAGTGCATGCAGAAATCCAGAGTGATGGTAGCAACCTGTGGATAGACCCAAAACCAATAATAGCAGGCAGATAATGGCTTCAGTTAAAAAATACAGATAATGGCTTCTTTACTGTTTGTTTCCCACCCAACATGAAACTCATAGTAGGCACCGCAGATTAACCAGATAGTAGATAGATACTATTGATTGCGGCCCCAATATGTACCTTACCACCATTTAAAAACTCAAGTTTGACCATTAGTCTGGAGCTAACTCAGAGTCTAATCGGTGAACAGGACGATAAAGTAGCATGTAATATTAAGTGATGCATAACGTAAGCAGACACAAAAGAGTGCGCCTCTCTTGCGGACCCGTGTAGTCCTCGAGGTCATCTGCTCGGTTGATGATGACAATGCAGTTTTCATGGTTGCCGGCTGCGGGGAAGAACATATGAGGCGGCGAAAGATAGTCTGGAGGCCGGATCCCTGCTATGCTGGACCCTTCTATCGTTGGAGCAGCTGAGCTAGGGTGGACGACGGCGCAGCAGGAGCGGGACAAACCACGCAAGGTTTTATTGACAACTATCTGTAAGAGAAGTATTCTGTAAGGGCTCGTTTCAATTGGAGGATTCCAACAATGCAGGGATAGGAAATAGACAGGAATACGATAGGAATGCACGTGCAAAACAGAGAATTTAAAAACACAGGATTTGTGCCAATTTGGGTGTTTGATTCACAACAATTGGAAGATCACAGGATGCAAAGAAGCATGGTGAGATTAAGTCAAACCACAAGAAAATGTACGGTTATAATGCTATTATGCTACTATCTCTTAGTCTTGTGCTTCATGAATAGGAATTTGAAAAGGAGGACAAGTGAAAATTAAAATTCCTACATTTTTTCTTTCAAGGAGACACTAAAGGAACAAATCCTTTACTTTTCCTTTTCTCCATTCCTTTGAACCAAATTCCTATGTTTTTCATTCACTTTTCCTTTCAAGCACTGGCGTTACTGGTAGGCAGGCTTGAGCAAGGAAAAGCCTACACTAAAAAAATGTTTTTGTGCTACTTCTATTACTTTGGACCCAGGCCACTGCCCTACTAGATCAACTCCCAGGGCCATCGACAAATGCACAGCTCAAACGCGCAAAGGTAAATAATGATGGCGTCCAAGAGAGTCCATCACGGATAGGTAAGTTGCCTAGTACCTTACTGCTTGTCATATAGTAGGATAAAATAATCGTATTTCCCGTTACTACATGTGCTCACTTGACAATATATATAACATGTAGAGTAAAAAAGAGATGCAACAAGTGTACAACCTCTTTGGCGAAGCCATGTCGATCTCAGCGTGATTGGGTTGGCCGGTGAGGATGCTCCGGCTGACTTGGCTGTCGGAGGAGGGGAAGAAGATCTTAGGCGTCTGGAGATGGAGCCCATGGTACTGCTCCACTGTGATGGAGGGTTTCGTTCTTGGAGCAGCTCCGGTGAGTTGTACGACACCGAGGATGAAGCATGTGACAGCCTGGTTTTTGCCCTCTTTTCTTTGCTTGATTTTCAGCTGAGTTGATTTTGGATTTGGAGTTTTGAATCATTTCATTTGGACTTAACCCCTTGGGTACCCCTTGACTTTCACCCAAGTGTTCCCTCTCCTCCCCACAACCATCATTTCACCCCTGACCAACCCAACAATATTGCTTGGAATATTTTTCTTAAATGAAAAATATTCATTTTTTCCTCCAAAACCCTAGCTAACTCATTGAGCTCCAAAGCAACCCTAATATTTCTTGCCCCAAAAATCCTGAGAAAAATCCATTATTCTTTGGACCCTAGGGCACATTTCTGAGCAAAAATATTTCACTACTCTTTGGAATATTTTGGCTACAGAAAATCAAATCACTTCTGGGCTGAAATGGTAGGTTCTACAACAACTACCTTTTTACTAGCTCCAATGTAGCTGGTTTTCCCTGAGCTTATTTACCTTAGTAAGAGACAGTAAAACCCCAAAGCTCAGCCCTTGAATCCCTATAGTTTGAACTCAGTAACTCCCCAAAGTTTCTGTCCAGTAACTTAACCTCATCACCCTTTTACTTCTACTGCACCTGGCACCAAACCGAGCCATGGTAACACCTCAGTTTACTAAGGACTACATGCCAGACATCCTTGTTAGTGCGTAGCTGGACAAATGTCACGGTCCATGCGGTGACCGCGTTCGTCCAAGCATGCTGGCATGCCAAACGCGCGCTCTGCGCGTCGCCAGCGCCTCTGTTGAGCGCGTGTTCGCTGCTCGGCCAGCCAGAGCGTGTCCCCCCTCGCCACCACCCTCGTCTCCACCTCCTTAACTCCACCCCGCCGCTCACCGACGCCGGAGCTCGCCACAGCGAGCATGGGCACGGTCTGGCCAACGGTATAGTGCGCGTGCATCGTGTTCGTCTCTTTCCCCCTTGATCATGTGCTCGTCCGTGCCCGCGTATAGTGGCTGCGTGACCTCCGTCGCCTTCTCCATCGCTCTCTGACATCGTTCGTCCCCGGGCGCCGAGGACAGGTGTCCTCTGGCGGAGCCCGAGCCCTCGTCGCCCCCCCGCCTATAAAAGCCCCTCCCCACCCCCCGCAGCCTCCTGGAGCATCGCAACCCACTCCCACTCCCTTCTAGAGCCATTAGAAGCCGCAGCCCAGCCGGGCAGGCCGCGGGCTGCCGTCCCAGAGCCGAGCTTGCCGGCGATCCCCTCTGGATCGTTCCTGCAGCTTCGGCCCCTCCCAAGCCAAGGCGACCCCGCCAGGGCCTCCGCCTCTCCTCCGTGAATCCAACGCACCTAGCTAGAGCCCCTGGAGCCACCCCAAGCCGCCGTCTTCTTCAACTTCAGCAACCTCCGCCCTTTGTCGCTGCTGGAGAGGTCAAAACCGACACCATCCGGCCACCGTTAGCCATGCTACGAGTACGGGCAGGTGCGCAATCGTCTTCTCTGTTGATCCCTCCTTGTCGTTCGCCTCCAAGAAGTCTCAACGCCGGCGTGAGCTCCGGCGAAGCGCCGCGCCTCTCTGTTTCCCTCTCCCCTCCCTCCGGCCTGACTAGCGGGACCTGCTAGTCAGGCACTCATTACACGCGCGAAGCGGTATGAGTGGTGGCGTGCCGGGAGATTACGCCTTCGACGTCACCCCCTCTGTTTATTATTTCAAATTCATTTAAATTCCAGTAGCATTCAAACAGCCTCAACTTTTTACCCGAAAGTCCAAATGCATTGATTCTTTTTGCATCATGTTCTGTGTCTAAAAATCTAACAACACCCAAAGGATGAGATTTTTCCTTGCTGTCTGGATTTTCTGGCAATTTTCAGAAGGTTTCTTGATATTTTCTTTTTGTGGTTTTGAATATTTTCAGCAGAGCCAGCTTGTCTTGAGGATCACGAGTGGCCTTGTGAACCTCACCAGTACTAAGGCAAGCCATAGTAACATTTTATTGGTGCCACTTCAATATTTGTGATTTTCCTACTTGAACTTATGAATATTGATGCATTTAATCTAGTTATATAATAAATATATTCTGTTATATGCTTGATATGTTAAAATACTTGAACTTCAGAATGTTTGAAGTAAATATTGTTGGCAAGATAAGGTGAACTTAGTTGCAAGTAATAAGTAAATAATATGGTCATAGAGTTTATGAGTAGTTTAAATATTATTTTGCATGGTGAATAATGATGAAAATGCTAGAAATGGTTCTGGTATAAGTAAAGTGAGATTTTAACCAGAATAGTAGCATGTGTTGATGATGGCTCCGTAGGAGAGTGGTTGGTGCAGTTGTTTGCACGATTATGTGGTGCATATGTTAAGTGATGCATAGTACGGCATTATGACACCGGTTATTCTTTTTCACATTAAGTTGAACCTGATTAATAATTCAACTTGAACATGATGTTGATCGGGTCGTGGTGCCGCTGAAACGAGTCTTTCCCAGTGCAACCACATTTGCCGGTATGGGACGGCCTTAATGCATTTCATTGTCGTGCCTCTGGTCGGTGCCTTCATTTAGGGAAGGTTATGGGCGTGTTGTACCCTGGCCCGGTAGGCAAGCATAACCTTGTGAGCCCGTAGTTAAGTTAATTTGGGTACCGGGTCCCAGAGTGGATCGTGTCCACGACGGTGGTCAAGGTGTCTGGAGGTAGACACGGGGCCACCCAGGACTAGCCCATTGGGGTCTGAGTCGGAAGGGCCAGGAGAGTGTCATGACAATGAAATGGTTTCGTTGGAACGCTGTTGGTCCACCCGAATGGGAGTGCGGGGCCATGGGTTCCGTAGTGTGGGTACAATGTACTAACCTCTACAGAGTGTTTTTAATCTATCGATAGCCGAGTCCACGGTTACGGACATGCTCGAAAGTAGGGTACACCATGGGTCAACACTTAAGAAATTTGCACACTAATTTGCACTAAGGATGGCAGTGAGGCCATCGTGTTGAGTTGGCCACGAGTTGGTCGGGTTGTGATCGCGGTAAGGATTACGGGCCACGAGTTGGTCAGGTTGTGATCGCCGTAAGGATCACGGGCCACGAGTTGGTCGGGTTGTGATCGTCAAAAGGATCACGGGCCACGACTTGGTCGGGTTGTGATTGTCGTAAGGATCACGAGTGTGTTTTTGGTATTATCATGTTTATTGGTCACGTCTGGTAAGCCAGTCATGAGAAAGAGTACCTGTTGAGCATAATTGTAGCATCTTGGATATATGGTTGCATTGTTGTTTAATTGGTTAAATATCATGATATTGTCTGTCATCATGTTTATGCTTATTGTGAGCTTGCAAGTACATTCAATGTACTGACCTGGCGTGTCATGCCAGATTTCAGGAAAGTCCCGTTGGAAAGGAGTGCTGTCCGAGTCTAGACCGTGTCCACATCGGTGTCCTTTTGCTATGGAGTCCGGCTACGATGTTGTTCCGCTGCCGAGTAGTTGTCATGATCGAGGCCCCTTTATGTTCACTAAATAATGTACATATTGTTCAGCCGCACCGTGTGTGCCGCTTGGCCTCGCTAACTGTTGTAATATGAACTATGTTCCGCTAGCATGAATAAAGCGGTTGTTTTTTGTACCATATTGTTGTGTGTTGCCAGAAGACAAGGTCTCTGGGCTGGCAATGCAAGGTAAACCGGTCGCTCTGAGCCGGGGTGCCACAATGCTTGGTATCAGAGCCGCGCTGACTGTAGGCCACACTAGACTAAGCCGACTTAACTGGACGCTAGATACGAGTTGTAGCTGAGTGTCGGTAATAACTGTAGCTGGTTGTTGCATTGCTTGCACTGTTTATATTTTTCTATGCTAACCTGCTAATGGTTGTGAGTGTAGATGGCTCCGGTGCTGTATCCGTGCTAGTTGCAGCTGATGCCGTACACGTCACCGCATCTCCTTCATAACGTGTGGTGTCGGCTGTACCCTCACGGAGACGATCCAATCTATCATGTGTACCGGGAGCGCCTAGCTGACTCAGTGTATGAGTATCACACCGTGGTTACTCTGCGCACCAGCTGCGATTCCGGCTCTTACACTCGTACCTCTCGTAGAGGCTATGCTTCTTCCGCTTCTCAGGCTGTCCAGTTTGCTGCATTCGAGGTACTTGTTGAGCTCCGCTACAACGAGGTCTGGATGCAGAGTCACCCAGGTTTCCATTTCTACTCTTCTCTCCAGGATAATGGTCGTGTTCGTTTCCCTATCATTGATCTGGAGTCTGATAGTGTAGCTAGCCACCTTTCTCGCTACATCACTGCTAGCTATCTTCTGAACTACGAGATGGCTCGTGAGCTGAGTCGTACCCGTAGTTCTTTAGCCGCTAATTTAGTCTCTGCTCGCTCAGCCACTACTTCTCCATCCATAGGATTTATTCCCTACGTTTCTGCCAGTTCTAGATCCCCTGTTTCTCCAGTTACTCCCTCGAGTATCTCGGGCACCGCGACTGTGAGTCTACCTAGTGCTCCGGCCGAGTGGGTTTCACTCATCGCCACTCCCGTAGCCCCGATGGTCCACCCTCCACCTGCCCCAGAGAGAGAGAGAGCCCTCGATGCAGCGTCGTCGTGTCACTTTTAACCCGAAGGTATCCGTTAACCCCGTCAGTTCTGGATCCGAGTCTGCTTTAGGAGAGGACCCCGCAGCGCCAGCCGAGCAGTAGAGCTTTCATGTATTCTCAGTCATCAGGATGGAGTACGAATGTAGTCGTACGAGTTATGATGTTTCATTTCATGTATGAGAGTAGTTGGACCTGGCATGCTGTTATCTTTCATGTATGAGTCTATGTATGCTGTATTTTCTTCGTCTTTTCGGTTTCACTTGGTTTTGTTGCTGGCTTCTCCCCAGTTTTTGTTTAATGCTTCTCATCTCGGTTGCGTTGACTTGGGAAAAATCATATTAGGATGACGCGGGGAGGCTATAGTAGCAACTTTCGCGAGGGTTCCCCTGTTCGGCATTCTGCACGACAGGTAGGACAATCACCCGAACCGTACGTTCCACCACCGCCTCCACCGCCAAATCCGCCCTCCACTGAGCAAATTATGTGTATGTTCGAGGAACAACGAAACAATGATCTGATGGAAATATTCAGAAGTATTCAAGCAACGGTTGGACAGAATGGAAATCAGCCTGCCCCTCACTCCAAGCTATCTGATTTCCAAAGGACTAAGCCTCCCAGTTTCAGTCGGTCCATTGATCCCTTGGATGCAGATGGTTGGTTAAGAACTATGGAAAAGAAGCTTGAGGTTGCTCGAACTGACGAAGAGGATAAAGTGCCATTTGTAACACATTATCTAGAAGGTGCTGCTGCTATATGGTGGGAAAATGAGAAAGCCACAATGACTGAGAATGAAGCAATTACCTGGTCAAGATTCAAGGAGCAATTCCGGAAATACCACATCCCTGCAGGAATTATGAAACCAAGCAACGTGAATTTCTCGTGCTCCTCCAAGGAAGTCAGTCAGTGGGGGATTATTTGCAGAAATTCAATCACTTGTCGTGTTGCTCTCAATATGACGTGGCCACTGAAGAAAGGAAGATAGACAGATTTCTTGGTGGATTAAACCCGCAACTTCGTTGTGCTCTCAGTGTGTTCGATTTTCCAGATTTCCAAACCCTGGTGAACAAGGCTTTCATTGCTGAATGGCAACACAAGCTCGTGTCAGATATTAAGTCTGCCCATAATGATCACAAGCACAAGTTTGAGCCCAGGAAGGAAATACAACCAGTGCAGAAGGTTCGTACCTGGCAGCCAACTCTAGTGGCATGCCAACCTAGTTGGCAACAAAATGTTAACAAGACCACCACCCAAGTAAAGAATGACGTACTCAACCCAGTTATGGAAAATCGATTGCGCAAGAATTCCTGTTACAGTTGCAGACAAACCGGACATTTTGCCAAACAGTGTCCCAAGAACAACCGGACCAATGCTACGTTCAAGCCTCAAATCCATTATCTGGAAGCCGGTCCGAGTCAACATGACGTCACGGTAAACGTTCATCACATTTCAGCCGACGAAGCCCAAGAAAATCCCGAAGTTGTCATTGGTATGTTCCCTATTAATAACATACCTGCAGTAATTTTATTTGACTCCGAGGCTTCCCACTCTTTTATTTCTCGGAGTTTTGTTACCCAAAACAAATTCCCTTGTTTACTTTTGGGCAAGAATATGCTGGTACAAACCCCGAGATCTCTTATTCGAAGCAATCTTGTCTGCCGCAATCTGGAAGTCAGTATCAACGGAATCCGTTTCCCAACGTCTTTGATACTTATTGAGTCTGATATTGGATGTTATCTTGGGTATGAATTGGCTGACTCAGTACCAAGTATGCATAAACTGTGCGACCCGAGAAGTCAACTTGACCGGACAAGACGGGCAAGCTACCAAGTTTATTGCTCATAGAAGCATACCCTCCAAGGAAATGGTTTTTACAGCAATAGTAGAAATGGAATTAATTTTGGTGGTCAGTGAGTTTCCTGATGTATTCCCAGAAGAACTGCCACGCATGCCACCTGACTGAGAGCTTGAGTTTGCAATAGAACTTGTGCCCGGAACCACACCAATACACAAGAAATATTATCGAATGCCGTCATCTGAATTGGTGGAGCTAAAGAAACAGCTCAATGAAATGCTCCAAAAAGGATACATCCGCCCCAGTTCCTCGCCATGGGGATCACCCGCTATTTTTGTGGACAAGAAAGATGGCAGCCTTCGTACGTGTGTGGACTACCGACAGTTGAATGATGTTACAATCAAAAACAAATACCCTCTACCAAGAATTGATGATTTGTTTGATCAAATCAGTGGAGCCAAGGTATTCTCAAAAATTGATTTGCGGACTGGATATTACCAGCTCAAAATTAAAAAGGAGGATATTCCCAAGACCGCGTTCACCACTCGCTACGGTCTCTATGAATATACCATCATGTCCTTCGGCCTCACCAACGCCCCCGCCTTCTTCATGCACATGATGAATAAAGTATTCATGGATTTCCTCGATAATTTCATGGTCGTCTTCATCGATGATATACTTATTTACTCAAGAAGTGAAGAAGAGCATAACGGACACCTCCGCGCAGTGTTACAACGACTCCGTGAGCACTAGTTATACGCCAAATTCAGTAAATGCGAGTTTTGGCTCAAGCAAGTTGGATTCCTCGTGCATGTGCTATCCGCTGAAGGTATAGCCGTGGACCCAAGCAAGGTAAAGGATGCGCTCGACTGGTTGCCACCCGCCACCGTATCCCAGATTCGGAGTTTTCTTGGATTAGCCAGATACTACCGTCGTTTCATTGAAGGGTTCTCCAAGATTGCTAAGCCCATGACAGAGCTGCTCAAAAAGGATAAGAAGTTTGAATGGACTTCAGACTGTGAGAAAAGTTTCACCGAGTTAAAGAAACGCTTGACAACTGCGCCAGTATTAACACTTCTAGATATCTACCGCAACTTTGACGTATACTGCAACGCTTCCCGGCAAGGACTTGGATGCATGCTTATGCAAGATGGTAAGGTAGTAGCTTATGCCTCACGATAGCTACGACCTCACGAAGGAAATTACCCCACTCATGATTTGGAATTGGCCGCGGTAGTCCATGCTTTAAAAATTTGGAGACACTACCTCATTGGGAAAAGGTGCCAAATTTATACCGATCACAAAAGTCTGAAATATATATTTACTCAGCCGGATTTAAATCTCCATCAATGAAGATGGCCTGAGCTGGTCAAGGATTATTATCTTGGAATAAATTATCATCCGGGTAAGGCCAAAGTGGTTGCCGATGCACTCAGTCGAAAGCTCGTCAGTTTAAACGTCATGTTGGAATCATTGCCTTCCGAACTAAAAGAAGAGATTGCTCAGCTCAACCTGGTCATAGTTGAGGCTGGCCTTGCCAATATCCTGACAGTTACCCGTACTCTTGAGGAAGAAATCCATAAGGCCCAGTCCAGCAATGCCGATCTGCAGAAATGCATCAAAACATCCAATTTCTCGAAGGATCAGTGCAGTACCCTCCGATTCAGGGGAAGGACTTGTGTGCCCAATCAAGCTGACCTAAAGTAGAAAAAAATTTGTCAGAAGCCCATGAATCCTCGTATTCAATCCACCCGGGAGGTACAAAAATGTATGAAGACCTTCGACAAATATTCTGGTGGGATGGAATGAAGAAAGACATTGCGTATTTCGTGGCCTGTTGCGACATATGCAACAAAGTTAAGGCAGAACATCAGAAACCAGCCAGACTTCTCCAACCACTACCCGTGTCACATTGGAAATGGGATGATGTCTGTATGGATTTCATCACAGGACTACCCAGGACCCGACGAGGCAATAATGCGATCTGGGTCATAGTGGATACATTAACCAAGGTAGCCCACTTCCTCCTAGTCAAAACTTCATACCGAGCAGATGAACTTGCCCGACTGTATGTATCCAGGATTGTCAGTTTAGATGGAGTTCCCCGAACCATCACTTCTGACCGAGGTTCACTCTTCACCTCTGCTTTCTGGTCCCGTCTCCATCAGGCCCTCGGGACAGAGTTAAAATACAGTATGCTTATCATCCTCAAACGGATAGGCAAACAGAAAGAGTAAATCAGATACTCGAAGATATGCTCCGAGCCTATGTTTTGGCCCAAGGATCCCAGTGGGAAGACTGCTTGTCGTACGCCGAGTTCTCGTATAACAATGGGTTCCAAACCAGTTTAAAGATGTCACCATATGAAGCCTTGTATGGTCGTAAGTGCCACACTCCATTAAATTGGTCTCAAACCAGAGATAGTCGTATTTTCGGAACAGATCTCATGCTGGAAGCCGAAAAGCAAGTCAAGGAAATTCGAGACAGATTACAACTGGCCAAGTCGCGATAGAAAAGTTATTACGATGCGAAGCACTGGTAGATCAGTTTTGAACCCGGAGAACATGTCTACCTTCGGGTCACGCCCATGAAAGGAATAAAGAGGTTCCAAACTCATTGAAAATTGGCACCCAGGTTTATTGGTCCATTTCCCGTTATGACGCGAGTGGGTGTTATGGCATATCAGTTGGATCTGCCCCCTGAACTGTCATACGTGCACAATGTGTTCCACGTTTCACAACTGCAACGGTGCATCTCACCACCCGAGAAAAAGACCGATTTGGCAGAGATAGAGCTGGCAAAGGACTTGATCTACGAAGAGAGGCCAGTGAAAATTTTGGATTAGATGGAAAGGGTCACTTGCAGTAAATCATGAAAGTTTTATAAGGTTCAATGGATGCATCATACCGAGTCAGAATCAACCTGGGAATCATAAGAATTTCTAAGGGCATGTTATCTAGAATGGTTTTCCCAAGCAACCGAATCTCGAGGACGAGATTCATTCTAAGTGGCGGAGGTTTGTGACAGCCTGGTTTTTGCCCTCTTTTCTTTGCTTGATTTTCAGCTGAGTTGATTTTGATTTGGAGTTTTGAATCATTTCATTTGGACTTAACCACTTGGGTATCCATTGACTTTCACCCAAGTGTTCCCTCTCCTCCCCACAGCCATCATTTCACCCCTGGCCAACCCAACAATATTGCTTGGAATATTTTTCTTAAATGAAAATATTCATTTTTGCCTCCAAAACCCTAGCTAACTCATTGAGCTCCAAAGCAACCCAAATAATTCTTGCCCCAAAAATCCTGAGAAAAATCCCAATTATTCTTTGGACCCTAGGGCATATTTCTGAGCAAAAATATTTCACCACACTTTGGAATATTTGGGCTACAGAAAATCAAATCACTTCTGGGCTGAAATGGTAGGTTCTACAGCAACTACCTTTTTTACTAGCTCCAATGTAGCTGGTTTTCCCTGAGCTTATTTACCTTAGTAAGAGACAGTAAAACCCCAAAGCTCAGCCCTTGAATCCCTGTAGTTTGTCCTCAGTAACTCCCCAAAGTTTCTGTCCAGTAACTTAACCTCATCACCATTTTACTTCTACTGCACCTAGCAGCAAACCGAGCCATGGTAACACCTCAGTTTACTAAGGACTACACGCCAGACATCCTTGTTAGTGCGTAGGTGGCCTGATGCCATGGTCCACACGGTGACCGCGTTCATCCGAGTGTGCTGGCATGCCAAACGCACGCTCTGCGCGTCGCCAACGCCTCTGTTGAGCGTGTGCTCGCTGCTCGGCCAGCCAGAGCGTGTCCCCCCTCGCCACCATCCTCGTCTCCACCTCCTTAACTCCACCCTGCCGCTCGCTGACGCCGGAGCTCGCCGCAGCGAGCACGGGCACGGTCCGGCCAATGGCACAGTGCGCATGCACCGTGTTCGTCTCTTTCCCCCTCAATCTTGTGCTCGTCCGCGCCCGCGTACAGTGGCTGCGTGACCTCCGTTGCCTTCTCCATTGCTCTCTGGCAACGTTCTCGATGGGCCCGGGGACAGGTGTCCTCCGGCGGAGCCCGAGCCCTCCTTGCCGCCCTGCCTATAAAAGCCCCCCCCCTCTGCAGCCTCCTGGAGCATCGCAACCCACTCCCACTCCCTCCTAGAGCCATTAGAAGCCGCAACCCGACCGGGCAGGCTGCGGGCTGCCGTCCCGGAGCCGAGCTCCGGCGATCCCCTCTGGATCGTTCCCGCAGCTCCGGCCCGTCCCAAGCCAAGGCGACCCCGCCAGGGCCTCTGCCTCTCCTTCGTGAAGCCAACGCACCTAGCTCGAGCCCCTGGAGCCGCCCCAAGCCGCCGTATTCTTCAACTCCGGCAACCTCCGCCCTCTGTCGCCGCTGGAGAGGTCAAAACCGACACCGTCCGGCCACCGTTAGCCACGCTACGGGTATGGGCAAGTGCGCAGTTGTCTTCTCCGTCGATCCCTCCCTCTCGTTCGCCTCCAAGAAGTCTCAACGCCGACGTGAGCTCCGGCGAAGCGTCGCGCCTCTCTGTTTCCCTCTCCCCTCCCTCCGGCCTGACTAGTGGGGCCCGCTAGTCAGCCACTCATTACACGTGCAAAGCGGTATGAGTGGTGGCGCCCTAGGAGATTACGCCTTCGACGTCACCCCTCTGTTTATTATTTCAAATTCATTTAAATTCAGCCACAACTTTTTACCTGACAGTCCAAATGCATTGATTCTTTTTGCATCGTGTTCTGTATCCAAAAATCTAACAGCACCCAAAGGATGAGATTTTTCCTTGCTGTTTGGATTTTCTGGCAATTTTCAGAAGGTTTCTTGATATTTTCTTTTTGTGGTTTTGAATATTTTCAGCAGAGCCATCTTGTCTTGAGGATCACCAGGAGCCTTGTGAACCTCACCAGTACTAAGGCAAGCCACAGTAACATTTTCTTGGTGCCACTTCAATAATTATGATTTTCCTACTTGAACTTATGAATACTGATGCATTTTATCTAGTTATATAATAAATATATTCTGTTATATGCTTGATATGTTAAAATACTTGAACTTCAGAATGTTTGAAGTAAATATTGTTGGCAAGATAAGGAGAACTTAGTTGCAAGTAATAAGGAAATAATTTGGTCATAGAGTTTGATGAGTAGTTTAAATATTATTTTGCATGGTGAATAATGATGAAAATGCTAGAAATGGTTCTGGTATAAGTAAAGTGAGATTTTAACCAGAATAGTAGCATGTGTTGATGATGGCTCCGTAGGAGCGTGGATCGTGCAGTTGTTCACACGATTATGTGGTGCATATGTTAAGTGATGCATAGTATGGCATTATGACACTGGTTATTCTTTTTCACATTAAGTTGAACCTGATTAATAATTCAACTTGAACATGATGTTGACCGGGTCGTGGTGCCGCTGAAATGAGTCTTTCCCAGTGCAACCACATTTGCCGGTATGGGACAGCCTTAATGCGTTTCATTGTCGTGCCTCTGGTCGGTGCCTTCATTTAGGAAGGTTATGGGCGTGCTGTACCCTGGCCCGGTAGGCAAGCATAACCTTGTGAGCCCGTAGTTAAGTTAATTTTGGTACCGGGTCCCATAGTGGATCGTGGCCATGATGGTGGTCGAGGTGTCTGGAGGTAGACAAGGGGCCACCCAGGACTAGCCCGTTGGGGTCTGAGTCGAAAGGGTCGGGAGAGTGTCATCACAATGAAATGGTTTCGTCGGAACGTCGTTGGTCCACCCGAATGGGAGTGCGAGGCCATGGGTTCCGTAGTGTGGGTACAGTATACTAACCTCTACAGAGTGTTTTTAATCTATCGATAGCCGAGTCCACGGTTATGGACACGCTCAAAAGTAGGGTACACCATGGGTCAACACTTAATAAATTTGCACACTAATTTGCACTAAGGATGGCAGTGAGGCCATCGTGTTGAGTTGGCCATGAGTTGGTCGGGTTGTGATCGTCGTAAGGATCACGGGCCACGCGTTGGTCTGGTTGTGATCGTCGTAAGGATCAAGGGCCACGAGTTGGTCGGGTTGTGATCGCCGAAAGGATCACGGGCCACGAGTTGGTCAGGTTGTGATCGTCGTAAGGATCACGAGTGTGTTTTTGGTATTATCATGTTTATTGGTCACATCTGTGAAGCCAGTCATGAGAATGAGTACCTGTTGAGCATAATCGCAGCATGTTGGATATATGGTTGCATTGTTGTTTAATTGGTTAAATATCATGATATTATCTGTCATCATGTTTATGCTTATTGTGAGCTTGCAAGTACATTCAATGTACTAACCTGGCGTGTCATGTCAAATTTTAGGAAAGTCTCGTTGGAAAGGAGTGCTGTCCGAGTCTAGACCGTGTCCACATCGGTGTCCTTGTGCTATGGAGTCCCGCTACGATGTTGTTCCGCTGCCGAGTAGTTGTCATGATCGAGGCCCTTTATGTTCACTAAATAATGTACATATTATTCAGCCGCACCATGTGTGCTGCTTGGCCTCGCTAACTGTTGTAATATGAACTATGCTCCGCTAGCATGAATAAAGCAGTTGTTTTCTGTACCATGTTGTTGTGGGTTGCTAGAAGACAAGGTCTCTGGGCTGGCAATGCAAGGTAAACCGGTCGCTCCGAGCCAGGGTGCCACAAAGCAGGACAAGAGAGACAATGTTAAACTGAGTGGAATTCTAATAGCATCTCCAATACATGACGTAAAATATATAACCACAAAGTGCTAGATGTAAAATACATCAGCCGCTCATCTCTGAACTTAACTGTTGAAACTAAATTTAACTATTGAAATTGAACTTAACTGTCGAAACTGAATTTTGCTGTTGAAACTGAATTTTACTATCGAAACTGAACGCACTGGCAAGGTGAGGCTACACGTCAGTCGACTGACTTTTTCATCTCTGGTCAGTCGATATTGCAGCCGTTGGATACGATATCAAGGGCCTGCAGTTCATCTTCAACCTCCACCCCCTTGAGCCGCTAGCAACCACCGTCCAAACAGTAGGCCCCCGCTGCCCGCGGCCGGTGGTGCGCCGCCCCGAAAACACTCCCCACCACCGGTCCGCCGCCGCCCC